>NC_137078.1:39040393-39292893 GCF_951640355.1 Cnephaeus nilssonii
TAGGATAGCAATAGCAATAGTACTCACCTCCTAGGAGTGTTTTGCAGGCTAAATGTAAGAATGTTCGTTAGTTAGTGCTGCTAAATACCACTACTAGTGTCTTCTCAGCTGCATCAATTCTAAGATCCTTGCTCTGTGTGAACCACTTTTTCCTTGAAGCACCACACAGAACACACCTATTTCTGAATACCTTTGATACCTGCAAACCCTAAGCCTCTTAGACAAACCATTCTGTCCACCTTGGAGTCTCTCTCTATAATTCTTATTTGAAACTAGAGGCCCAGTGCACGGATTCGTGCACCAGTGGGGCCCCTCAGCCTGGCCTGCAGGGATCAGTGGACCTCCGCGCCGCCGCAGCCTGGTCTTACCTGCCAACTCATCAGGCTCCAGGCTGCTGTGCGTGTAGCTCCCACACAGCACAAAGTAGGGCGTGAAGCGGCAGGTGGCTGGGGAGGAGCCTGAGTCCAGGCTGGGCGCGATGCCGCTCCCACTCATCCCGCCCTGCTGCACCTGCTGCCGCCAATGCCCCTTGGGTGCGCAGGGGGAGTGTCTGTGGGAGAGGCTTGCACCACCGCAGCTGTGCTCACCAGCCGTGAGCCCAGTGTCTGGTGCCCGTCTGTCAGCTGAGCAGCGCTCCCACTGACCACCAGGGGGCAGCTCCTGCTTTGAGTGTCTGCCCCCTGGTGGCCAGTGTGTGTCATAGTTACTGGTGGGTCATCCGGTCCTCTTGGTCCTCCAGTCATCCCGTTGCTTATGCTTTTATTTATATAGATGATCTCCCCCTTTCTATTTTCCCTGACTTATACAAGTCTCATCTTAGAAACTTTATTTTACTTTTTTTACGTACAGTGTTAAGTCTTGTTTTATAACATTTGGCTTGTGTGTCCCTACTCAATTAGAGCAAATAATAGTATTTAATAGATGTCTTGTTTTTATTCTGCATTAACTCTAAAATCAAAGTGCCAGAGATAAAAATACTCAAACATGACAACATAAATACTATAGTTAAAAATATTTTTAACTAGAATTTGCACAGAATATAGAATTTTGATCAATTAAATTTCTGATTAGGAAGGAAAGATTTGTTTCAAAGCTTTCTATAAAGACTTTAAAAATATGTTAGTACAAAAAGTTCTCATCTTAGTTAAGGACAGTGTAGCAACTAAATCAATGCTTATTTGGTGAAGAGGGTTTTAGCCAGGTATCTGCCCACCATGTTAAACAATTGTAAGTACCAGACAGATAAAAGATGAAAGAGGTATTAGAGACTAAGCTAAATATATTCTGACTCTTAAAGAGATCATAACTAATATGAGTTAAAATATTTTGGCAAGTTTTTACTTTTTTGTGGGGTAGAAGTAATTTATTGGAAGAGAAAAGGAATGGTTTACTAAGGTTTAAGATTAGGTAGGATCTCTCAGGGACGGGGAGAGGTATTGCTATGTACAGATCAAGAGGTTTCAAGATTTATTGTTACAACTAATGAGAGACAATGAATAATTAGAAGAGAGACTTCATTTGCTTTACCTGAGTCCCTTTGAGCACATGGAAAGAACCCAGAGTTAAGAGGTAACACAACTTAGAAAAGAGTGCTCCTCTTTCTGAGCTCTAACAGATAGTACCACAAGACCTGGAGGAGAAATCTGACCTCACCCCCCTCACTTTTCTTGCGTATGGAGTGAGGAACTCTAGTGTTTGTGGTTCCCCAGATCTTTGCCAGGACAATATTCTGAGCTTGTCTTGCAAAATCAAATACACTTTTATTGAGCATTTACTATGTGGAAAGCATCATGTCATTTTACAGGATATAGAAATGCTAACACAGTACCAGCCCTGGAAAAATACCTACCTCGGGAGCCAATGGACATACCTTTGAGAGATTTTCCAGTCATACACTGTTTCCCTTAGAAGGGGCCGTTCCCTCTGATTCACGCGTGTTGAAGGATAGTAACACGCCTTTGCCCTGGACCAGTGGACGCCAGATGCCCTGCAGGGCTTCAGTGAACATTTTCCTGCCTTCTATGTGACAAACCACGCATTCGCTCTGGACTCCTCTAAGTAGTTGGAAAGCAAAGAATTAATCTCTATTTGATTTAAAATAACAGTATAATTGCTGATAATAATCATGATAATGAGAACATTAACAAAAAAGGAACCCACCTGTGAGTTATTTCAATTCACCTAGGGATTTAAACTAAAAATCATCTCTGAAGCTAAGCATAGAGTAGTGTATTTTAAATATTCTTTAGAAAGAGTGGTGAACTATTAATCTAACCATCTAGACAAAAATCTGGGAAGATGCATGTGGGAAGTAAAAAATAAATATATCAAAACTGAGCTTAATTCTTCTTTTCTGTTAACTGATATTTTGCCAATATGTTATGGGCTTCATCAGAGAACACGAACACAAACTTTTGTTTGGGCATCAAAGCATTTTTCAATTCTGGCTTAGGTAATAAAATAAATGTGCAAAATCACAGATCCAGAACCTGCTTGTGTAGCTAGTTGTTTTATCACAACATTAAAAAAAAGATAGCTATGTACATTTAACTTTAGTACCTGGAAAAAATTTAGAAAGTCATCAAGAGATTGATTTGCAAACAAGGAGAATATGCTAGCTATTTCTCAGCATGGCTTATTCCGAATAAATTTCACTGGATTAATCTGATCTCTTTAGACAGAGTGACGTACCTGACAAATGATGGGCTGTGGGTGTTTGAGAAGAGGGAACGAAGATAAAATATATGAGATGTCAATGACACAGGTACATGTAAAATTAACTTCATGTTAGTTTATTCTAGACACATGAACACATACTACTTTTCCAAATAATTCTCTAGTCCCGTTCGAGGCTCAATGACCTCCTCTATAAAATATAAGGGTGAGCTAGATTAGTGTTTTTCAAATTGTGTGCCATGTCCTTTTTGCGGGTCATGAGAGTAACCTAGTAGGTAACAATTAGCAATTTAAAGAATACGAAGTAAACTGGAATAGAAACCATCAGAGTGCATGTAGTAAGGGTAAATACTCTTTTGTGTAACTTTTGTTTCAATTGTGTAGTGTGTGTGTGTGTGTGTGTGTTTAGTGGGATATAAAATACATTTATTACTGTGGGTTGCAGTAAAAAACACCCCAAAGCCACTGGATGTATTGATATCTAAGATCGCATTTCAATGTTTTTTCTTGCCTCAGCTAACACTTATGGCACATACCAGGTGTCTACAGTTCCTTCTAGATGTAACAATCTTAGATGAGGCACCCAATTAGCAAAGACATATAAATGTTGAAATTATTAGTTTGATAGATTACAGTACTAGTTTGCCTATTCATATAACAATAAAGTACAGTTCAATGACATCACATATGCATTTAACTTAAGTAGGTTCAACTAGATGTATTTAGCAAGCACAAAATTAAAAACATATTTACTTTGGCTCCTAAATGTAAACCAAAACCTTCAGTTGGTGCTCTTCTGAAAACAACAACAACAAAACAAAACTGAAAACCACCAGTAATCCTTTCCAACACTATGAAAGAAACTATTTAGAACTTATTAAGAGTTGGCAAGTAACCGCCAAGCCACATGCATGGTACTTTAGAGAAATTAGAAATAATACGATTTTACATAATAGACTCTAAAAACTCAGCCCTGTGTGAGCTTCAACCACATTGGAATTCCATTGTAAAATAGGAGCTTAGATGGCTGCCCTTCTCACCTTCCTTCTGAAGAGCATAGGTCATTTTTCTTCTTTTTACCCCTTTTTCTTCCTCTTCCACCTCTTCTACTTCCCCCCTTTCTCTACCCTCCCCATCCTTTTTTCTTTTCTTTTTTTTACCACAATTGAACCTTAACCATCTGTAATAATAAAAGGGTAATATGCTAATTAGACCGGATGTCTTCTGGGAGTCATTCCAGACGTCCTTCCTGATGAAGCCAGGGCCAGAGGGAGCCAGCTTGGGTCCCGTGTGCCTGCTGGCGGCCAGAGGAGGGAAGCCCGGGTCCCGAGTGCAGGAGGGAAGCCGGTGCCAGCAGGCGGGGGAAGGAAGGCCTACTCTTGCATGAATTTTCATGCATCAGGCCTCTAGTTTTATATAATTCATTAAAAGTGTCATATGTAACCTGTATGTGAGTTATGAAGCCTAGTAATAAAGTAAACCCACTATCAACTTAAGAACAAGAAAGTACATGTAAAACTAACTTCATGTTAGTTTATTCTAGTGTAGGTGCTGTTCCATCGAATCCTTGGTATCTCTTTCCCCAAAAGGTAACAACCTGAGTTTCATATTTATTACTTCTTTCTACTCTTGTCTCCATTGCATAAGTGTATCTCTAAATAGTATCTTCTTTTGCTTTGATTTATAATGTCTTTTATTAAAATGGTATGAAGCTTTGAGTATATTTGACAATTCACACATGGCACATATGCCAGAAGTTCTCATGGATGCAGTTTCCCCATCTTTTTACATCATGGCAGTGTCAGACCCTGCACTGACCTGTGACTGGCTTGAGGATGGACGCTGCTCTGTTCCCACTAAACAACCCCAACAGCACATCTGTGGCTTCTCCTTAACACATTAGTCTACCACTTCACATAGGTTAGAATCTCTACTGTAAGGTGCACCTTGTCTAGGCCAGTGGTCAGCAAACGGCAGCTCATGAGCCACATGCGAGCCACTGACCTAGACTCTCGATTCCAATAATTACAGGCTATTGTTGTTCCTTGTGATTAAGCCCCTATCCCAGTGGTCGGCAAACTCATTAGTCAACAGAGCGGCAAACAGCGGCGGCTCTCAAGCCGCAGTTTGCCGACCACTGGTCTAGGCAAAGGATTGCCAGGTCCCAGGGTGCTAGAAAGCTTAATTTCACAATGTAGTTTTTCAAAATTGTAATGCCAATTTTTAGTCTGAGTAGCAAAATATGTCCCTTGTGCCATATCCTCACTATAGTTGATATTAGACATTAATTTTTTCCAGTTTAGTGAATATGAATTATATCTTATCTTGCTCTTATTTGTATTACTAATGAGTTTGAGCATTTTTTCTTATAATTATTTGCATCATATATTTACTCTTAGTGATATGCCTCTGCAAATATTCTACCCATTTTTAATTTGGTTTATTTTTTTTTCTTATTGACTTGTAAGAGTTCTTTGTGTATTCAGTATAATACTTTGTTGGTTATATGTTGTCTTAGTCAGCTAGGCTGCCATAACAAAATTCCATAGACTTGCTTAAACAACAACAACAAAATTAGTCCTCACAATTCTGGAGCCTGGAAGACTGGTCAGGGTGCCAGCGCAGTCGGTTTCTGGTGGTAACATTACTCCTGGCTTGCAGAAAGACACTTTCTCACTGTGTCCTCATGTAGGAGAGAGAGAGAGAGAGAGAGAGAGAGAGAGAGAGCGAGAGAGAGATCTCTTCTTCTGAGGGCACTAATCCCATCATGAGGACCCTGCCCTTATGACCTTATCTAACCCTGATAAGCTCCCAAAGGCCCCCCTCTCCAAATATGACCACAGTAGGGTTAGGACTCCAACATATGAATTTGAGGTGTAAAAGGGAGACACATAATCTAGTCAATAGTATATGGAACTTCTAGTTTTCTGTTGATCTTTTCACTTTGGTTATGGTATTTTTTATTTTTTTTTTTACAAATAATAGTAAGCTTGCTCACAAAGTTATATTTTTGTAGAAAAAAGTTGTATTATAAGTACTTCTAAGAGTTTTAAAGCTTGATTTTACTAATTTATTTTTTAATCCATCTGGAATTTGTTTTTCTGAACCGCTGGAGGTAGAGATTCAATTTCATTTTTGTCCACATGGACAATAGTCCAAGTACCATTTACTGTGTGGTCCATACTCCCCCAGTGAACTGCTATGCCACCTGTGTTATAGTGAACACTTATGGCAAATTCTATCAGGTTGCCACGTAAAAATGGATCTGTCTCTGAGTTTCCTATTCTGTTGCATTGATCAATTTGATTATCCCTGTGCCAGGACACTGTCTGAGATACTATCCTATGTAATAAAAGCCTAATATGCTAAGTGTCCGGTCATCTGTTCAACCAATCAAAGCATAACATGCTAATGATATGCTAAGGCAGCTCAACCGCTCACTATGACATGCACTGACCACCAGGGGTCGGACACTCTGACAGATAGGTTAGCTTGCTGCTGGGGTCCAGCTGATCGGGACTGAATGAGATGGGCCGGACACACCCTGGAGCCCTCCTGCGGTCCCTCCCCGGCTGGCCAACCTCCCATGTCCCTCCCAGGTCCAGTTGTGTAGTGGTGGGGTTCCTCGGCCTGGCCTGTGCCCTCTCACAATCCGGGACCCCTCGAGGATGTCTGAGAGCCAGTTTTGGCCCAATCCTGCAGGCCAGGCCGAGGGACCCCACTGGTGCACGAATTCGTGTACCAGGCCTCTAGGACATTTATAATACTTCTTGACATACAGAATAGCAAAATACGCTAGGTTATTATTCTTCTTTACAAAATCTTGACAATTCTCTGGCCTTTGTTCTTACATGTAAATTTTAGAATCATCTTATCAAGTTCCTTTGAATTTTTTTATAAATGCAACTAGGGGCCCGGGGCACGAAATTCATGTACTGGGGACGGGTCCCTCAGCCCAGCCTGCCCCCTCTCACATACTGGGATTCCTCAGGGATGTCCTAAGGATGGCTTAAGCCCGCTCCCCATTGGGAGCGGACCTAAGCCTCAGTCTGGCCTCCCTTTGCTTGAGGCAACCGGGCTGATCAGGGGAAGGCGCCAGCCCCATCACCCCTCTGCTGCAGCCACGCCAGTCACAACAGCTGCCAAGGTATTTCCATCAACATGGACTCCAGTCCCTTCACCATGAAAAAATGACAACTTTCTTTAAGCATTTTCAAGATGTGTCTTTCATAGGATATGACATTTCTTTCTTTCTTTTTCTTTTTATCCTCACCTTAGGATATGTTTCCATTGATAGTTTCCCCTTCCATCTGATCCCAAGCTCAGCCCCTTCCCAAGCCAAAAGGTTTAGGCTTGGGAAGGGGTCCCCCCACCTCCAATCGCAGGCTCGGCCCCTTCCCAAGCCTAAAGCCTTCACCCAAGGCTTTAGGCTTGGGAAGGGGTTCCCCCCCGCCCCCCAGCACCTCTGATCATAGGCTTGGCCCCTTCCTAAGCCTAAAGCCTCCACCCCAGGCTTTAGGCTTGAGAAGGGGTTCCCACCCCCAACCCCCCAGAACCTCCCCAAGCTTAAAGCCTCTGCCCCAGGCTTTATGCTTGGGAAGGGGTCGGCCCCCCACCCCTGCCTGGAACCTCGGATCGCAGGCTCAGCCCCTTCCCAAGCCTAAAGCCTCCACCCCAGGCTTTAGGCTTTGGAAGGGGTTCCCCCCAGCACTTCCCTAAGACTAAAGCCTCCACCCCAGGCTTTAGGCTTGGGAAGGGGTTTCCTCTGGCAACTTTGATCGTAGGCTTGGCCCCTTCCCACGCCTAAAGCCTAAAGCACCAGGGCGAAGCAACCCCCAGCTCCCTGCGATTGATTGCAGGGGGTCTGCTCCAGCACCAGGCCGAAAGCCTCCGCCAGAGGCTTTCGGCTTGGGGCCAGAGCAGACACCCAGCTTGCAGGACTGGACCCCAGTGATCCGTCAGAGGGGGTCTGCTCAGGGCGCTTATGTATGCAAATTAACCACCATCTTGGTTGGGTTAATTTGCATAGTCGCCCTGATTGGTTGGCGGGCGTGGGTTGGGCGTGGCGAAGGTGCGGTCAATTTGCATATTACTCTTTCATTAGGTAGGATAAGCTATAATTAAAATTGGGAATAACTGAAATTCTTACAATATTAAGATTTCCTATCCAAGATCATGGTTTACTTCTCCATTTATTAGCTCTTCTGTGTATTTCATTAAAATTTTAACTTTTTATCAAATGGGTCTTAAATGTTTCATTATATTTATTTCTAGGTATCTTATATTTTGTTGAAATTATATATAATTTTTGTTTTGTTTCCCATATACAGATGTGTAATTCATTTTTCAGTATTGGTTGTATATCCGGTCATTTTAGTAAAATTTCATTTTAATTCCAAATGCCTGTATAGATTTTCATGTATAAAATAAGATAATTTGAGAATAATAGCATTCTGTTTCATCTTTTCCAATTTTAATTTAATTGCATTAAAAAGCTTTATTATTGTACTAGCTAGGTCCTCCAATGAAATGTTTAATAGAATTAGTGACAGTGGGCACCTTTGTCTGCTTTCTGATTTTAAAGCATATTCTTCTAACTTTTGACAATTAAGAGTCAATATTTATTATAGATTTTTCTAAAAAGTTGCCTTTATTCCTAGTTTTCTAAGAATTTTGTTTGGATGTTAAATCATGAATGAATGTTGAATTTTATCAAATTCTTTATATATATTTTTTCTTTAATCTATTACTAAAATAATTATATTGATCAAGCTTGCAAAGCTAAACTTTCCATGCATTCTGGGGACAAACTAAACTTGGTCATGCTGAATTAGTGTTTCTCATGCACTACTTATGCAGTTTTCTAATAATTTGTTTAAGATTGTCAAGTTCATGATTATGAGTAGAATTAGACTGTAATTTTTTCATTCTTTTACTTTTGTATTTTTAAATTAAGTAATATTAGCTTTATATAATAATTTGAAGAGTATTTCCTTTTATTCGATTTTCTAGGAAAAATTAAATTTGAAAGAATATGTCCTTTGATTATTTTTGCAGAACTGTGTGTAAAATCACCTGTTCCTAGTATTTTCTAGGTTAGATTTTCAACCACTAATTCAGATTTAATTTTTTTTAATTATGATAGTACTACTTGGACTTTCTGTTTCTTCTTTTGTAAGATTTTGAAATTCAGATTTTTAAAATATTTGTCTTTTCTGTTTATAGTTTAATATTTATTAACATACAGTTATTCATATTTATCTCTTATTTTTAAATATGTTATATCTTAGCCCCCTTTTATTGTCATAAATCTGATTATAAATATCCTTTTACTTTTTAAAATGACTCTTTGCTGGAGGATTTTGTATTTCATTAGTCTTCTTAAAGGATTAACATTTGTCTTTATTCATCCTTTATATTACTTTTTTTTTACATTAACTTTTTAAAGATATTTTTAATTGATTTTTAGGGAGAAAGGAAGGAAGAGGGATAGAGAGAAAGAAATATTGATCACAGAGAAAATCATTGATTGGTTGTCTCCTGCACACTCCCCACTAGGGACTGAGCCCACAACCCAGGCATGTGCCCTGACTGGGAATCGAACGAGTGACCTTTTGGTTCATGGGTCAAAACTCAACCACTGGGCCACACCGGCCAAGCCACATTAACTTTTGATCTTCATTACTTCTTTCAAATACATTTGTTGGGTTAATTCTATTGTTATAGCTTATTTAAGGGGTTGGCAAACATTTCCATAAAGGGCCAGATTATAAATGTTTTAGGTCTTATAATGTAAGCCATACAGTTTCTGTTGCAACTATTCAATTTATGCCATTGTAGTAGGAAAAGAGCCATAGCAATATGTACATAGGCATGATTATGTTCAAATAAAACTTTATTAACAAAAACAGGTGCAAGATTTGGCTCTTGGGTCACATAGTTCATTTAACCTTGGTCTAACTTTTTGATTCTCAACAGTTGGTCTGTAGACTTCTTCAGGGTTGTGGGGTCCCTGAGAATCTTTCAGGAGGTAAGGTCAAAACTATTTGCACAGCCCTAGCTGGTTTGGCACAATGGATAGAGTGTCGGACTGTGGACTGAAAGGTCCTGGGTTCGATTCCAGTCAAGGGCACATGCCTGGGATGCAGGCTTGATCCCCAGATGGGGGTGTGCAGGAGGTGGCCAGTCAATGATTCTCTCTCATCATTCATGTTTCTATCTCTCTCTCCCTCTCCCTTTCTCTCTGAGGTCAATAAAAATATATTAAAAAAACTATTTGCATAATAATGCTAGGTTGTTATTTGACTTTTTCACCATGTTACCTTAAGTTGACAGTGCAAAAACAAGGGTGAATAAAATTGCTGGAACCGCAGCACAAATCAAGGCTGTGGTCATTATATTTCCTGCCAATGCACTCTTACTATAAAAATAAATCCCAATTTTATTTAAGAATGCCTTTAATGAAATAGTACAAATTATTTTCTTGCATTTTGATCTCTGGTTGCATTTTTAAAATATTCTGCCTGTGGAATTGGGATTTATACATAAAGCACTTATGTAA
Organism: Cnephaeus nilssonii; assembly: GCF_951640355.1. NCBI lineage: Eukaryota > Metazoa > Chordata > Mammalia > Chiroptera > Vespertilionidae > Cnephaeus > Cnephaeus nilssonii. Next base: position 39,050,631 of record NC_137078.1, read on the forward strand.
GCAAGCTCAACTAGCCATTTTCATCATGGAACACCATTTTAACTTTAAAAAATAACTAGACAGATTATGGGTACTCAGCTTCTAATATTTGGCAGACATTTTCCCAAAAATGAATGAAATGATCCTGAAAACAACTGAAAATATTTATTACCAATGTCAAAATTTGAGCTTTCAAGTAAAATTGGAATTTAGCATTGTATCTGTCAGTGAGCTTGATAGCTTGCCAATACTTAAAGGCTGTTCAAATGAAATCAGTGGTGATTTTAATAAGTGAGTTTTTCTCTTATAAGGTAATAATATATGTCAACATTCAGAAGATCTTTGCAACTTAGTGTACCAATATTTTCTTGATTATCAATACATAATATTACAAAATCATGCATGGGTAAAAAATCCTTTTAAAGTGCAAGACATACTGATAGCTCTCAGTGTAACAGACCATGAAAGATTCACTGATGTGGTTTCAGATTCCACATTGCAACTAACCTTTAAAAGATTATCACTAGTGGAGATTTGGCATAGTATCAAAGAAAAATTTTTCACAATCATGTAAAAAGGCTGTTAAAATACCCTCCTTTTCTCGATACATGTCTGGGTGAGGCCAGATACTTTTGTACATTTCAACCAAACTAATGTTTTATAACAGGTTAAATGCAGAAACAGATGTGAAAATCTAGTTCTTTTCTGTTGTCAGACATTAAAGAGATTTTCAATAATGTAAAAACAATTCTATGTTTCCAACTAAATTTTTTAGTTTGGAAAAATATGTTTTATTAAATGTAAGGTATATATGTTGCATTATTATTTTTAAATGAGTTCATAAGTGTCTTAAAATTTACTTCTAATTCTATAAATATTGACAGTTATAATTACATGAATAAAAGCTCTTTTTAATTTAATTTTATTTCTATTTTAATTGGTTGAAATTACCATAAATATATTAGATATGAATGTGTCACGGTTGTGGCTTAATAAATATTACTTAATTATTGAAAAAAAACTAAAAATAAAAGCTCTTTAGGGGCCTTGATAATTACTAAGAGTGTTACATGGTATTAACACTTAAATGTTTGCAAATAACTGGTCTAGATTATTAAATTGGATATGTAGCCTATTAATGTTTAGCCTTTGTTCTTTTTTAATGTAATAATTTTAGATTATAAATGGCCCTCACAATCTGTTTGCACCTGCTTCCCATAAGATTTAGTATACAATATTGTCATATCCCTCATTTATAGATCAATTTTACCTGGTATTGGTGATGTTCGTTTTAACCCATGAGTAAGTTAGAAGAGTGGTATGTTTTTAATTTCCAAAAAGGTGCAGATTTTAATTTATCTTTGTTATTGACCTCTAATTTAATTTCACTCTGGAAAGAGAATATTATCTATATAATAACAATTCTTTGAAATTTGTTGTGACTCAGTTTATGTCTTAATAGGTGGTAAAATTTATAAATATCTCATATGTATTGACTATAATATGTATTGTCTATTTTTAGGGTGAATTCTATAGATGCCCATTGTATCATTTTTGAACATGAAAAGCTTAATTCTTCTCTATCTTTACTAAAGTAGTGTTTACTTGACTTAATCAATAATTGAGGGAACATGTTAAAATCTTTCACTGCAATAGGAATTTTGTCCATTTCTCCTTGTAACTCTATAAATTTTTTCTTATATTTTGAGTCTACTTTATTAGGTCAACTCAAGCATGGTATAGTTATACATTTTTGGTAAATGAAAATTGTTATAATTTAATAGATAATCCTATTACTTTCCAATAATGTTTATTTTTTTTTACTTAAAGTCTATTTTTTAACATTAATATAGCTACTCTACTTTTATTGTGGTTAGTATTTACCTATTTTTATGCTATTAATTTCAACCTTTCTATATCTTTATTTGTTACTGGTATTTCTTGTAACAGTATGTCAATGGACTTTATTTTTAATCAATATGGCAAATTGTCATTTAATTAGCACATTTAACCTGTATTTATTATAAATAATGATACTTTTAGATTGTTTCTACCAACTTGCCTTTTTTTAATTGCTTCTTATTACTGATAGAAAGTTAATTTTTTTTATTACACTTCCCTTTTTCAGTTTAAAAGTTATGTATATTATTTCTATAATTTAAAGGTCACTCTTGAAATTTTTACTTGCATGCTAACTTAATGTAGTATATATTTTATAATTTCTTATCCTGAATAATATAAAAATTTTAGAACAGTTTTACTATGATCAACGCCACTCTTCACTGATGTGGTAGCCAGGCCCAGTATTTCAATCCTGTCTCTTTAAATCCCATAAATTAAATATTATTTTAAATTAATTTATACAGACAACATACTTTAAAACTTATTTTTGAGTTTAGTAAATCATGTGTTCTCATCTTTTCTTACATTGCTACCATCCCTCCTGGACTCATGTTTATTCGACTTGAAGCATATTCTTTCTTTAGAAGTTCCTTTAAATGAAGATTTGCAGATGATAAAATGACAATAAACATGCTTTGTTTATGCTAAAACCTTTTTATATCCTCATTTTTTGAAAGATAATTTACTAGATACACAATTCTAGGTGTATAGCTATTTTCTTTCAATATATTTTTTTCTGCTTTTATTGTGTCTGTTATTGCTGATGCAAACTCTGCTGTCGGTAATTGTAATTCTTTTGCAAGTGATCTCTTCTCACTGGCTGCGATTAAGATTTTTCTTTTTGTCTCCAATAATTGCAGAGTCACTACACTATGTCTAGATGTAAATGTCTTCTTATTTTTACAACTTAATAAAATTTTGCTGACTCATCAGTTCCAGGAAGTTCTGAGCTGTTAATTGATTATTAAAACTCATTCATTCCCTCTAGTTTCTCTTTATGACTCCTACTAGATATCTGTTAGACTTCTCATTCCAGCTCCCAGGTCTCTTACCTTGTCTTTCATAATATCCACTTGTCTCTCTTAATGACATGTAATAACCTATTCAGATCCACATTTATTTTACTAATTCTTTCTCTACAGGTATCTGTTTCTAAATTAAAATGATATTTTTATCTTTAAAATTTTAAAAAATATATTTTTATTGATTTCAGAGAGGAAGAGAGAGGGAGAGATGGAAACATCAATGATGAGATGGAATCATCGATTGGCTGCCTCCTGCATGCCCCCTTCTGGGGATGGAGCCCACAACCCCGGGCATGTGCCCTTGACTGGAATCAAACCCGAGACCCTTTGGTCCACAGGCCAATACTCTATCCACTGAGCCAAACCAGCTAGGGCTAAATTTTGTTTTTTATTCCCAAAACTTTTAAGGGATTTTTCAGGACTCCTGTAAATTATCTCATTTTATGCCCTACACATATTTTGTATACTTTAATATTTGATATTGTATACCTACCAATTTAATAACTGAAGTCCTTGAAAAATCTAGATCTTTGTTCATTGTTTCAGCTGACATTCACTCATGGTCACATGTGTTCATATTTAAGTGATCTTCATCTATGGGAACCACCAAGCTCTAAATTAGGAATGACTTCCTATTTAAAAAAAAAAAAAAAAGTTATTCATTTGCTTCTGCCAGAAAATTACCAAGCAGAGAGTATTCATTCTCATTTGAGAAGCCTGAGTTAATGTGAAAATACTAAGTTTAGCTTTCCCATTATAGCTATTAGGTTTTTTATAATAAAAAAGGGGGGGGGGGAACCACTGGAGTATTTTAGGAAGAAATTAACTTATCTCACATAAGTTTTAAAAAGATCACTCTGGCTTCACAATAAAAATAGATTATAGGAAAGATTCTAGGCATGGGAAAAAATAGGTGAGGTCATGAGCAAGAGATTGATTATAGTAATTGGTCATGGAATTTAAGCCAGGCAGTGAGGGAAGTAAGATCCCCAAGTAGAGGGATGCAGAAAAGCTGGTAGAATCAAGGATGGGGGATCACAATGGGATTAAAGAATTGTTGGAGATGGACCAGAGGGAGTCAGCTGCACAGATAAGAACTGATACTGAATGCATGAAACTGAGATTATCCGGAGGTTTTAGCTATTGATAATGATAAGGTCAAGACTACCTATGGGAGTGTGTGGCTGAGATAGGTTGGAAGTCAAGAGCACTAGAGAATTGATCAATTCTGGCGAGACCAGAATGTTCAAAGGATCATCTACTTACGCATTGAGAGCCCCAAGAATTAAAAATTAAAGCAAGAAGGGAAATGCCTTTCTCTTGGTTGATATGTACGGACAATGACACTTTACTCAATCATCATGATACCTTGAAGAAGAAAATAAACCATTAGTGTTTCCAATTTAAAAAAAAAAATTGGTAAATGATTGCCATAGCTCCCCAAATTCCATTTGGCATAAAAATTTCAAAATCTTCTAGGAGATGGCGATTATTCACCTTTTAATGGGTGATATTTCTATTTTATGTTTTCTTCTCCTACATGAAGCTCCCACTGTCAGAAAGGTCATATTTATTTCCTAAAATCAAGTCTAAGTATTACCTAGTCGAGGTTTAGTTCTTTTTCCCTTATAATGCTGTTTTATACCAGGTTTATTTTGCTGTTCTTTCTCTCCTTTTAATTTCTTTACCTCCATCTCAAACACTTGAAAACATTTGTCATATCCAATGCATTTATCCAATTCTGTCATTATTCAGTAGAATTACACACACTTTCTTTAATCTCTTCTTGATAAATTATTTCCAGTAACCATTTAGCATTATTCTGCTCTGGATTCTATATTTCTTTTTCCTTATGGTGTTGAAGTTTATACAACTGTGGTAACCCAGCCTTTTAAAAGGTAGAGGTCTCTGTCTCCTGCACCGAGACCCAAGGACTGCAGGTCTGTTTCTAATTGTGTCTAAGGCAATTTCTGCCTCCTCATCCAGTGTTATCTATGGCAGGCCCAAGCAAATGATCACCTATTTAAAACAATTTATGTTCTTATAAAGCTATACCTTACAATTTGCTCCTCAGTTTCTTCACAATTTCAACCTCATGATTTACTGTCACCTTTGTCTGGTTTGCTTCATTTTCCAAATCACTAACAAAGGCAAATGAATAAACAAATGAGGACTCACTACTGGCTTTGAAACCCATCTATAGAAAAGCTTCCTCTCCCAAGCCCAGTCAGTCTTCAGTTTACAAACACTGTCTGACATTTTGTTGTAGGGCAGACAATATGTGTGCCAGATGCGTTCATATAGTACATTGTCTCCTTGAGTGTTCACATCAACTCTTTGAAGATGCTTTTCATATGTGAAAACTAAGGCTCAGTGAAAGGAATAAACTACAGAAGGTCACACAACTAATTAACGGCAGAGCAAGGATTTGAACTCAATTTTTCCAGCTCCAAGTTAGTTCTTATCCCACTATGCAATCTAGAAAATATCGATTCTTGTTGCTTATTTTATTTTTAGGTTAGCCTCTTTAAATAAGCATGTCTAAATATGGGTTTAATTTGATCTTTATCTAAAATATGTCATCAGTTGTTTGAGCATATGATACATAAGAGTTTTTAATAACTTATCCTATACTAAATGGAAGCAAATGAGCTTAGCTTAGGTTGATTTTTATTTTTTTAACCTGAGTTTTCTAGCAAAGCCCATTTATATAACACTCTGCTTACCTAGAGAGGTGAAATCCTAGAAATGCTTTTCTGCCCAAAGATGAAAACATCTAGTACTTTTAGAGCAAATCTTCACCACTGTGAGAGGCTCCACTTGAGTGAGCCCCTCTTGTTAAGAAAACGTGGGAAAGGGGTGTGAAGATTCATCACCATAGAAAAGGCCATAGTAAAGCCCTACTGTGGCTTGAACAAGATGGCACCTTTTGGCATCCATAATATAGAAAGTTCTGGAAGTGGAGTTGACCAATTTTAATAAGGAAATCAAGGCTGTTTCTTTAAGATTCAAGGTAAGGGGTAGCTCTCATATTGGGTTATAGTTGCTCTGTTGAAGGTCCACTTACATGTGAGGTCCCCAGAGACCCCAAAATCAAACCTACTAGTAAGTCTGGCTGTGACTTGACCTCAATACAAACACCTAAAGGTTGGGTTGCAGAACTGGTTCCAGCATAGTCCATACCTGTGTCTGAAAGGCCCTCTGGATCTAGCCACTCTGGAACAATGTTGGGGTTTGAAGAAAAATATAGCTATGCAACTAAAATTGAAATTAAATCTGTTATTTTGATTTCCTGGGAAAGACATGCAGGCCCCACTGTATCCCCATGGGTGTGGGGCTGATACATGGAATTGTCTGTCATCCTCCGGACAGTGCAATCCCCCAGAGTTCCTGGACAATTCCAAATTGGGTGGACCTCAAAAGTGAAATACTAAACTTCCTGAACATAAATGCAAATTGGATTTCAAGCAATTGCTTTAAAAACTAAAACTGATTTGTTGTTGTAACCTCAGCTTGGAAAACAAGCGATTTCATGTGCACACTGTACTCTTGCTGTATTTTCATAGCTACCTCTTTAGGAGTTTCTTTGCCCCTCTTCTTTTCCTCCCCTTTCAAACTCTTTTCTACCTGGTTAATCTTTCTAAGACATCAACTTTTCCCCAAAAGTCTGCAATGGCTTCTTTTTGCCCATAAAACAGTATCCACACTCTTATCCTGTCTTTCTACACAGTCCACATTCATATCTCTAACCCCTGAAAGGATGTGGAAAGAAATACGTACACTGAGTGGCCAGATTATTATGATCTCTGAATGCATAATAATCTGGCCACTCAGTGTATATCCTATATAATAAAAGGCTAATGTGCAAATTGTCCCCTCGACCAGGAGTTCGACCAGCAGGCAGGCCGGCCAACTGCCCATGTCCCCTCCCCCTGGCCAGGCTGGCCAGACCCCACCCATGCATGAATTCATGCACCAGGCCTCTAATATATATATATATGTATATATATATATATATATTAGAGGCCTGGTGCATGAATGTGTGTGTGTGTATATATACACACACACACACACACACACACACACACACACACACACTGAGTGGCCAGATTATTATGCATTCAGAGATCATAATAATCTGGCCACTCAGTGTATGTATTATCTACTAGGGGCCCAGTGCACAAATTAGTGCACCTTGAAAGGAACTGTAAGTTGTGAGGCTGCAGTGGGTACAGGGGCAGGTCTTGGCCCATCCTCGACACCCCCGCCTGGCCCCTCCCACTGTGGCCCCTGGTTCCCTGTTGGCTGGCAGTCCTGCTCCTGCCACTGCCACTCCCACGTGCTGACAGTGCACATTTGCTGACAGCACGGAGCCATTGGGGCCGGCACCAGCAGCAGGTGCGAGCGGCAGCTGCTACCCCAATCACCCCTCAGGAGCAGGGGGAGGTGGAGAAGCCCTCAGGGGCAATCAGGGCCGGCAGTTGCCACTTGCACCCGCTGATGGTGTCGAGCAATCAGGACTGGCACCAGGTGCCAGCAGCAGGTGTGAGCGGTGGCTCCAGCACTGGCTGCGGGTGTGAGCAGGGCCAGTGCTGGCAGTGGGTGCACGCAGGACCAGCAGCAGGTACAAGTGCCGGGCGGGACCGCGGCGTGCGGTAGCAAAGGATTTTCAGTAACTACCAGAGGCTTGCCCCGATGACAGCGACCGGTGCCCTGCCTTGGTTTGGCGCCCCCGTTCACCTGCTCCACCCTCCCGCCACAACCAATGTCCACCATGTTCTGCACTCTGCTGCCTGCTGCTGATGCCTGCCATGTTCCGTGCGCGCCCCCTAGTGGTCAGCACACGTCATAGCGACCAGTTGTTCGGTTGTTCTGCTGTTCAGTCTATTTGCATATTAGGGTTTTTTATATATATAGACTAGTGGCCCGGTGCACAAAATTCGTGCACGGGAGGGGGTGTCCCTCAGCTCGGCCTGCACCCTCTCCAATCTGGGGTCCCTCAAGGGATGTCTGGCAGTCGTCCTGCTCACTCCCAACTGCCCCCCCACCCTGCCGGCCTGATCACCCCCAACTGCCCTCTCCTCCTGGCCTGATCACACCTAACTGCCTCTGCCTTGGCCCTGCCACCATGGCTTTGTCTGGAATAACGTCCGGAAGGTCTCCTGGTCTAATTAGCATATTACCCTTTTATTAGTATAGATTTTGTGAGACACTTTATATGTGCCATTCTCATTTAATTTCCTCTTCAACTTTATTTTGCACTACCATCTTAATTGAGGGGTGGCAAATTACATACAGTAAAGTACACAACTCAGTAAATTTTTATATATGTTATCCACCCCAGAAACTGTTATTGAAATAAAGTTGCAGAACAATTTATCAGTCCCCCTAGGAATCTCCCTCATTCCCCTGCCAGACTATGCTCCCCAAAGGGTACCACTATTCTGACCATTATCACCAGAGATTAGTTTTGCCTATTCTGAACTTCACATAAATGCACTTATATGGTGTGTACTCTTTTGTGTCCATCTCCCTTCACTCAGCCTTATTCTTCCATCCAACATAATGAGATATCACTATACAGTTGTTTGTTTGTTTTAATACACATAGTATTCCATCATGTGAATATAACACAACATAATTATTTAATCTTTTATTGATAGACAAATGTTTTTTCTCTTTGGGGGCTTTTATGAATAAAACTACAATGGATATTCTTGTATATGTCTTTTTGTAAACATACTCACTTATTTGTGTTGGGTATATTCCTAGAAGTAAAATTTCTGGGTTAGATGGTGCATGAGTATTTGGGTTCATAGAAACTACCAGTTTTCCAAACTAGTTGAAATAATTTATACTCCAACCAGCAAATAATGTATGAGAATTTCATTTGTTCCACATCTTTGTCAAACCTTGGTATTGTAAGTTTTAATTTTCACCATTCCACTAAGTGCATAGTAGTATCTCATTATGATTTTAATTTTTATTTCCCTGCTGACCAATCACATTGGCCACCTTTTTATATCTGTATTAGCCATTTGAATATCATTTTTATAAAGTGCCTGTTCAAGTCTTTTGACCATTTCTTTAAATAGGCAATTGTCTTTTTCTTACTGTTCTGTAGAAACTCTTTATATAATCCGAATATGAGCTCTTTGCCAGATATTTTACATATATTTAAATATTTATGCATATATAAATGTAGATATAATGTTATGCAAATATCTTCTCTCAGTCTGTGGCTTGTCTATTTATTCTTTTAATGGCATCTTTTCATTAACAAGTAGTTCAGTTTATCAACCTTTTATTTTATGATTACTGCTTTTTGTGTCTTAAGAAATCTTTCCCTTCCCAAGATTATGACAATATGGCAATATTTGCTCTTGTTTTCTTCTAGAAGTTTCATTGTTTTATATTTTATTTTCAGGCTTATAATTCATTTTAAATAATTTCTTATATTTGATGAGATCTCAGTACCCACTTTGAAATCTTCTACTATAGGTAGATTGAGAGACTCATTGCTATGTCCTAACTTCTCCTTCACTCCTGCCTAGAATTCAGTGATCTCCTGTATCTGAGTCCTCAAATCTGGTTCCATCTGTGGTCTAGATTCCTCAGCCTAAAGTGCACTTAACATTTACTGCTTTACACTGTAAGCTATTTTTACATATGCTTTACCTTGCTTGCAACTAGATTGCATAACAGTTGACGGTAGGAATTGCCCATAAAGGTCAACCAATACATAACATTCCACAAATATGAGATGGTAGCTGATAAACATGTGCACCTTTGTTTTTTTAGACCATCATGTGTACCTGCTGAAAATTATCTGCTGTGCAGCCATTTCTGTGAGTGATGCCGCTGTCATGCTCTAGATGTGTCAAGTTGAGTGGGATGACTTTTAATTTCATTAAGGTGATATTGTCAGTGCTTCCCAAGAGTATTTTCTTTGTTTATATCCATAGTGTTTAGATTTACACTACCTTCTTTCCACATTACACACTTTTGCTTAATTGTTAACATTCCTCAGTTTTCCTAATGTCTTGACCAGTGTGTTTTATTTTATTTTATCATTATATAGAAAGTATAGGTAATTTTTATGTAGTTTCTATAAAAAATTGAATGAAAGAGGAGAGAAAGTATCAAACATATTCAAAGCCTCCTGCACACTCGCTTTCCCACTTTTCACAGAGAGGAAACATCAGTGGGTCTAAACATCTGTCTTCCTTATCAGCTGTTTTATGTCTGTCATCTAGATCTGTGGATTTCCAAATATGTCACTGTATCTGTTCAAATTTTTTCCCTGCTTTGTGACTCTAACAGAAGTGTCAGTATTTTTAAAAGTGTTTTTTCATGCCCCCTTTTTTAAAGGAGTTTAAAAACAAAGCATTGTCTCATTTATTCTGATTTATATTAGTTGCCTTGCTTGCTTTTGCTTTCCATATGAGGTGCAAATGCCTGTTCTTCAACTTAGCTCCTTTATTCAGCTTATTCGTTCTGGTTTTATCATAATTATCATTTCCTCTTAAAAAAAAGAATAGGTATTATGAGAAATTTCTCTAGGGTTCCCTCCCAATTTCCTCACTGCCATTACAGAGCCCCTGTCCCATCAGTCTTGATCAGGCACGTTGGATACTCTTACTCTTTGCATTCTTCTTTTCTCAGAGCAATTGTAATCTGCTTTAATTATGGTGGATACTCCAGCAGCCTGCCCTTCTCTTGGGTCTTAGTATTCCCTCCTTCAATACCATACTCACTAGATTCTTATTTTAATTCCCCAAAATTAGCTCTCTTGAATTCTAATTCCCTGATAGGACTGCCTGCATTCTGGTTATGAGCACGATCCCACCAGGTTTAGAAATGCCGACGAAGGCAAAGCTTTCTGCATTTCTGCATACCTCAGATTGCTCTCGTTCATTTCTCAGAATCCTTCCAGGCCTCAGGCTTTGCCTTTCTCTCTGCTTAAATTGCTGTGGCAGGTCCTTCCACAGGTAAGAGAAAATGTTGTTTTAGATGCCTGATATATGATATGACTTTTGACCATCTTATCTTTTTAAAAATCTCTTTGGTAAAAGGTATTTTTTAAAATAGCTACTTATTTTTAAATATAATATGTTTTATTCCACATACTCTACCTGTTACTCAATTATGCAGCCTAACTCAGATCCCTTCTGTCCAATACTATCACCTTCCACGCTTCCTCTCTGTTGCCCATTGGAATTTCACATGGTGGGGAGTATATGGAGGCCAATGGTGATACATAAACATACTCCAGTTCATAGAACCATTTTTTATCAGCACATGTAAATACACACAGACACACAGACACACAGACACACACACACACACACACACACACACACACACCATTGAACAGCTCATCTTTCCTAAAAATTTGCCTTTGATCATCTCAATACAACAAATAAATATTTATACTCATTTTTATGAGGGTAGAGATTTCAGATACTCCATATTTATATCTGAGAATAAAAGCTTGGGATACCTGTGCATGGATGAGGGAGACACACCCAGTTAATGACACACTCGTGGTAAGTTCATAGTTGACTTCCAGTCCTGACTCCTATCCTACAACCATGCTGCCTTCTGGTACTTATTACAGTATCAATTGAAATGCATCCAATTACAGTTAAGTGAAACATAACTCAAACTAATTTAAATTAAAAAAATAATTTATACTGCAGAAATATGGCAAATATTAAGGTTTAATCCAGTCATTCAATACTCCCACCAATTACCTAGTTCCAGTTTTTCTCTCTTCTGCCTTTTGTAATGTCACTTCTTCCTAAAGAGGACTCCTATTGTGGTGCTAAGATGAGGTCACCAATCTCCTGGACCTACCTGCTTCCTCTTTCTTGTCCAGGAAGAAAAAGAACATTACTTCAGCATTTCTAGCAAGTCCTGATTGTCCTCTGATTGGACCAGCTTTAGTCATATAGCCCTCCCCCCACCCCAACATCACTGAGACTGAACCAGGGAATTCATTCACAGGCTAGGCCTGGTTTACATGCTCTAACCCTAATGTCAGGAGAAGAGCCTGTTTCCTAAGAAATACATGTTTCACAAAATAGAAATTATAGCTACTAGGGAGGGAAAAGAGGAGCATACATTCTGGAGTCAACACAAACACTTGAAATCCATAAAAATCTTATCCCAAAATATGTTGTTTACTCAATCTATACTGCAGGTCTATAATAATAATGACAATAGGAAAAACCCTTCCTAATGACTGCTCTCTATTTAGAAAAAGCAAACACACACTCAGATAAAGCAAAAGCTGTCTCCTGGCTTCTAACAGGAAGTAGCTTGGGTACTTGGTCAAGTGACTTAAAGTCTTTCCATTTTTATTTATCCAAGATTGAAAACAATATTGTTTTAGAGACAAATCCAGGTAATACTAAAAGTTGCCCAATTGTGGTCCTATTTAGTCATTTTTTTAAACTTCTACTTCACAAAGACAGAAAAAATTTCTAACTGTTTTGGTCAGATTAAAACAGTGATTGCCCAAGATGATGGAAGCAAATGCTTTTCTGCTACAATGAGCAAACATTCTTCTTTGGGATAATAAATTTATTTAAATGCATAACATCCAAGGGGTTAAGAAGCAGGACCCAACCTGTTTGTCTTTGCCTTGGATTATTAGTCATTTAAAATCCCTTTACTGGAGATGATGGTTCCTCAGGGAAGTCTGCCAAACAAGAATGAGAAAGCTCAAGTGAGAGCCAGGTTGAGGGAGGTGAGCATTGCTGGGGAAATAGATACAATGTGCAGCCGTAGGGAGCCTACAAGTAAGCAATTCCTCTCTCTCTCTCTCTCTCTCTCTCTCTCTCTCTCTCTCTCTTCTTCCTTTTTTCCTTCCTTCCTTCCTTCCTTCCTTCCTTCCTCTCATTGGATAGCCTTAATGCCAATTTTACCCTTCCACAAAAAAATGTTATTTTTTTATTGATCAAATTCTGAGCTAATTTAAAATAGAATTAAGTAATAGTTTTCAGAACTTACCTACATTTTCCTATCCTAATATATAAAAAGCCAGGGGCTGTCATGACCAAAACAACCAGACAGACCACTGAACAGCAGGCTGTGTGGGGTGACCAGGCTGGTGGGGGGTGGGGGTGGGGCAGTTATGGGCAATCAGGCCGGCAGGGGGGGGGGAGATTGGAGCGACCAGGCTGGCAGGGGGGCAGTTAGGGGCGACCAGGTGGCAGGGGGGGCAGTTAGGGGTGACCAGGACAGCAGAGGGGGGCAGTTAGGGGCAACCAGGCAGGCAGGTAGGTGAGCAGTTAGGAGACAGCGGTCCAGGATTGTGAGAGGGATGTCCAACTGCCAGTTTAGGCCCGATCCCAGGGATCGGGCCTAAACTGGCAGTCGGGCATTCCCCGAGGGGTCCCAGATTGGAGAGGGTGCAGGCTGGGCTAAGGGGACCCCCTACCCTGTGCACGAATTTTGTGCACCAGGCCTCTAGTGTATATTATAAATTGTTCAAGATAATTTATGAATGTCAACCTGAATAGACAGCTTACATTCTCCTCGTTCCTTCAAATGTGTCCTAATATAAAAGATTTTCTTTGGTAACCTCTAAGGAGTATACAGACATTTAGTCAAAAGTGCTACTCTTTAATTCTGAATGTCCACAGAAATGTGATATTTAGGATTCTATTTACTTTTCTATCTTGAAATTAAAAATAAAATGTATTTCCTTTTTGGTTATTTACCATAACTGAATTAACTAATAAATAAGTACTTTTCTGAATATTTTATTCAGACTGAAGTACTTGGAATTTTCATGAGTTTCAAGAACAGCTGTGACTTACCTGCTGCAAGCAATCACTAGCGAGTCCTTTGTTTGGGACTCCAGTTTCCAAGGAGCTAAGTGTGACTTTGACATTTTCTAAAGAATCTTGGGTTGAGTCTTGTAACAGAGTTCCTGACAATACAAAGTTTTCTAGTAAAAAATAAATAAAAATCAAATACTTCTGAAAAAAGAACCTAGTAGAATTCCTAAGGCATAACTTGAAAGGAATGGCAAATCATGTAACCTTGCCACCAATTAACCTTGACTCTAAGGCCAAAGGTCAGGGCTATTCCTATAGCTAAGTCCTCCAGGTGTGGTGCTAGGATGAAAAGGTGACAATTTGGAGGACAATTTACAAGCCAGACATAATCATCGGAAACGTTGATTCTGTGTCATCCTAAGAATTTATGGAAGCCGGAAGGAAAGCAAATATGTTGTGCTAATTCAAGCAGTTACAGCTTCCTTTCCTGTTACTCTGTACAGGAAAACTCCTACAGAAGTTGTAAATCTCACCTTTCTGCCAAACTAATGAGATGGTGTCACTATGTGGGGCAATGACCTGAGGGTCCTATGAACAGCAGGCAGCATTAAAAAGGGCTTCCAAAATTTTACCTGGAAACAGAAAACTAATCAGGAAACTAGAACCAACCTCATGTCAATGAGTCATTCTTTTTCAGTGGAGATACTACCTGAACCCACAACTGTGGAAAGGAAAGTTGATTGATTTTCACACTACTAGTTTAATAATTGTGGTAATAGATTTAGCTTAAGCCAGGAACAGTTCTTGTGTCTTCGCCATTATTTTTCATGGATTCATTTATTCAATAAGCAGTTATTGACCATCTAGACACTGTACTATCTCTAGAGAAACAAAAAAAGAGTAATGTACACTCCCAGGGAGTTCATCAGTTGTTAAATAAAGGTGCCATAAAAACAAATAAAACCGGGACAAGTGCGATGAGAAAGAAATGCTGGCCTCATGACCAGTAGCAGGATTTGCAAAATGCCTAACTGGAGTTCAGAATTTCAACTGTGTCCCTGAACCAAACTGATGCTGAAGGCCCCAAAAATGATTAAACTGAAGACCATGACCTCATATCTACAATACTCAACTAACCATAGGCAAAACAAGGTAGGTGGTGAAAGAAAAGTCTTCAGACACACACCCCTCTGGCCTGGACCTTGCTTTTTAAGGTTGCCACCATCCCTGTGGTTGAACTACATTGTTAAAGCCACTCTACTAGGTGTAAGCTTTTTATTTTACATTAAAATGGAACCCCTGGGCTTTCTTGCACATATTCTTAATTAATTAATTTCTTCTTTCATTAAACAATAGAACATAGATGAGGACTTTAGGATAAGTGTAGGATGAGGCTTCTAGATCAATTATAAATTATCAACTTGGGATGCCTAGTTATTGCCCCACTACCACAACCCCCGACAACATCCACAATCTCCTATGACAACTGTGTCCCTGCCAGACTCAGGCTCATTCCTAACAAAAGTCTGATTTCTAAGGAAAATCACTACAATATTTTCATGTAGATAAAAGCAGGTAAAAATCAACTTTAGGGGCAATGTTGAAGGGTAAAAATTGATGTAGGTGGAATTGGAGTAGGTTGTAAAAGCATATTATCTGCTATTGTCTTGATGAGATAACTGAGATCTTAGTACATAGAAGGACCTTCACAAATATTGTATGAATGAACATGACAAATGATAGCATGGATTAGATTAAGGTGAAAGGTATGCCCTTTTTGATTACTAAGGTTTTATCTGGAACTGTAAGAAGTGACTATAAGAGTACTTTGTATGCATTAATTCATTTGATATTGTCTATTTTACACATATAATGAAAAAGAGTTTGAAAAGAAGTGAAAAACTTCCCAAAGGTTTTCCTCAAGGCAACACAGTTAGTTGCTGCCTGGGCCAGAATTCAAACTCAAGTCTCAATTGATTTTTTTTAAATATATTTATTATATCATGGTAATACCTCACCACTTATATGGCCTTTATGTTCAAGCACTCTTTTCCTGCCTGATATTAACTTGTGATTAATTAAAAACCTAAGTGTCCTTTGAAAGACCTGGTTAAAAATGTGGTACAGCTGAAACCGGTTTGGCTCAGTGGATAGAGCGTCAGCCTGCGGACTCAAGGGTCCCAGGTTCGATTCCGGTCAAGGGCATGTACCTTGGTTGCGGGCACATCCCTAGTAGGGGGTGTGCAAGAGGCAGCTGATCGATGTTTCTCTCTCATCGATGTTTCTAACTCTCTATCCCTCTCTCTTCCTCCCTGTAAAAAATCAATAAAATATATTAAAAAAAGATGTGGTACATATTTATAATAGAATATTACTCAGCCATTAAAAGGAATAAAATCTTACTATTCACAACCACATGGATGGACCTACACTGTATTATGCTGAGTGAAATAAGTCATATAGAGAAATACAAATATCATATGATTTCACTTATAAATGGAATTTACCAAGCAAAATAAGTGAATAAACAAAACAGAAGCAAATTCATAAATACAGAGAACAAATTGATGATCACCAGATGGGAGGAGTGTTGGAAGCATGAATGAATAAAGTGAAGAAGATTAAGAATTATAAATTGCCAATTATAATAATAGTCATAGGGATATAAAGCAAAGCATAGGGAATATAGTTAATAATAATGTAATAATTATGTATGGTTTTAGACAGATACTAAACTTATGGTGTAATGACTTTGTAAGGTGTATAAATGTCTAATCACTATGTTGTATACCTGAAAGAAATATAATATTGTATGTCAGGGTAATTAAAAAATAAATTTTAAAATAAACTTATGAAATGAAAAGAATGTATGAGGAAATGGATATTACTGTATGAGGAGGAAAGAAGAAATCATTCTAAATAATGATGGCAAATAACCAGTTCTCCCCTAAAGAGCTCAGCAGAAGTGAAACACCTCCACTTCCTCATGGTAATTTCCTTGTGGGTAATACTGCCTGTTCCACATCCCCCACGTCTCTGTAGAAAGTACTCAACAAAGAGCACTAGTGAAGGCCATGCTATTTAGATTGTTGTTCTCAAATGTCTTTAGTTCTTAGTGGAAATCTTAAGAAATCCAATGTCTTCTGGAAACATAGCAAATATAATAGTACTAGAGGCCCGGTGCATGAAATTCATGCACGGGGGGGGGGGGGGAGGGTCCCTCACCCCGGCCTACACCCTCTCCAATCTGGGACCCCTCAGGGGATGTCCGACGACCAGTTTAGGATGTGGGATCGGGCCTAAACAGGCAGTCAGACATCCCTCTCGCAATCCAGGACCGCTGGCTCCTAACCACTCACCTTCCTGCCTGCCTGATGCCCCTAACTGCTCCCCTGCCTGCCTGATCGCCCCTAACCACCTCTGCCTGCCGGCCTGATCGCTCCTAACTTCCCTCCCCTGCTGGCCTGGTTGCCCCTAACTGCCATCCCCTGCCGGCCTGGTTACCCCTAACTGCTCTCCCCTGCCAGCCTGATTGCCCCTAACCACCTCTGCCTCAGCCCCTGCCACCATGGCTTTGTCCAGAAGGACATCCAGATGGATGTCCGGAAGACGTCCGGCATAATTAGCATATTATCCTTTATTAGTATGGATTAGAGACACAATAATAATTTGGATTCACCTCTTACACACCTTTTCTGGATTAGTCATGACCTGATTCTGGCCTTTGAGTTTTACTGTGGTATTTATGTGTTCCAGAGAATAGTTCATAATTTCTTCTCTTTACTGCACAGGAGTTAGTGGTTGATGGCAGAAGCCCAAATCAGAGGTGATATTTAAAATGTTCATCAATTATCCTATCTAATAAAAGAGTAATATGCAAATTGACCGTACCTCCGCTGCACCCACAAGCCACGCCCACCAGCCAATCAGGAGCGAGTATGCAAAGTAACCCACCCAAGATGGCTGCGGCCACAGAGAGAGCAGGAGGCTTGGGTTTCCCCGGCAATGGAGGAAGGCAAGCTTTCCACTTGGCCTGGCCTGCCTTGGCCTCCACTTAAGGCTACAAAGTTTCATTTATAGAAGATAAATAAATCCCAACAAAAATGGCGGCAGCCACAGAGCTGGAGAGAGCAGGAGGCTTG
Organism: Cnephaeus nilssonii; assembly: GCF_951640355.1. Classification (NCBI taxonomy): domain Eukaryota; kingdom Metazoa; phylum Chordata; class Mammalia; order Chiroptera; family Vespertilionidae; genus Cnephaeus; species Cnephaeus nilssonii. The sequence continues at coordinate 39,068,469 of NC_137078.1, forward strand.
AATTGCTCCCTGCGATGGAGGAAGCCAAGTTTCCGCAGCCCTGGCCTGCCTTGGCCTCCGCTTAAGGCTACAAAGCTTCAATCATAGAAGATAAATAAATCCCAACAAAAATGTCTGCGGCCACGGAGCAAGCAGAAGGCTTGGCTCCACTCAAGGCTACAAAGTTTCTATTATAGAAGATAAATAAATCCCAGATACCAGGGCCTCCGCTTGGATCGCCGGGGGGGTGTGGCAGGCCTGCAAACCAGCACAGGCTCCTCGCCTGGGCTACCTTACACCCTAAAAGAACCCCCACCCTGATCCGGGACACCCTTCAGGGTAAACCAGCTGGCCCCCATCCATGCAAGAGGCCTCTATCCTATCTAATAAAAGAGTAATATGCAAATTGACCATTACTCCAACACACAAGATGGCTGCCCCCATGTGGTCCAAGATGGCTGCCCCCATATGGACACAAGATGGCCAGCAGGGGAGGGCAGTTGGGAGGGAGCAGGCCTATAATGGAGGGCAGTTGGGGGTGATCAAGCCTGCAGGGGAGGGCAGTTAGGGGTGACCAGGCCGGCAGAGGAGGGAAGTTGGGAGCAACCGGGCCTGCAGGGAAGGGCTGTTGGGGGGGACCCAGGCCTGTAGGGGAGGGCAGTTAGGGGCAAACAGGCTGGCAGGGGAGCAGTTAGGCATCAGTCAGGCTGTCAGGGAAATGGTTAGGGGGTGATCAGGCTGGCAGGCAGAAGCGGTTAGGGGCAATCAGGAAGGCAGGCAGGTGAGCAGTTGGGAGCCAGCAGTCCTGGATTGTGAGAGGGATGTCCAACTTCTCGTTTAGGCCCGATCCTCCTGGAATTGGGCCTAAATGGGCTGTTGGACATCCCTCGAGGGGTCCCAGATTGGAGAGGGTGCAGGCTGGGCTGAGGGACACACACCCCCGTGCACGAATTTCATGCACTGGGCCTCTAGTCTATATATATAAAAGGCTAATATGCTAAGTGTCTGTCTGACCAGTAGCTATGACACACACTGACCACCAGGGGGCAGACGGTCAATGCAGGAGCTGCCAAGGTGCAGTGACTTGGCAGCAGCGGTTCTTCAGTGATGCACCCCAAAACCAGAGAGGAGGGAGCCCAATTTCTCATGTGGCCATGTGATTGCACCTTGGCTGTGGGTTATGTTGTTGCTGGGGCACTGTCAGCCCCAAATCTGGTTTACTGAACACTTGCATTTGTGTTCCACATCCTGTATGACAGCAACTTTGCAGAGTGCCCTCTCGCACTCCGGGACTGCTCAGGGGATGTCGGAGAGCTGGTTTCAGCCTGATCCTCATAGGCCAGGCTGAGGGACCCCACCTGCTGGAGGGACCCCGCTCACTATGCAGATGCCCTTTGATCCATAGCACCACCCCAGGTGCGGCTGGCCGGGGAGGGACCACAGGAGGTTGACTCCAGGGTGTGTACAGCCCATCTTACCCAGTCCTGCCCCGCTGGCCACCTTCTAATTAATTTCCTTTCAATGTGCATGAAACAATGCACCAGATCACTAGTTTACTGATAGTTACCAATACACACCAGACCCAACTGGAAGGAATCACAATTATGAATACCCAATACCACTGTTCCAAGGCTTACCTACTAAATATCAGCTCTTCCTGAACTTAGATTGAGACCAGTGTTTCCATCATTTCTATGGAATGAAGATTAATCACAATGTAACAATGTGGCATGCACACACGTGCTCACGAACCTGAACAAATACCTGAATTTTGTCCTTCAAATGAAGCAATCACCTCAGGAGTATAACACAATTATTTAATGTGCTGTCATTTTTGCTCAAAACACTTTTAAAATTCCTCTTAGAATTGCCTTCAGGGTCAATTTATGAACAACAAAAGATAATTTATCTTTTTTTATAGTCACCCCTCATTTTTGACAAATTTATACCTACCTTCATTACCCTTAATCAGAAACAGCTCTCTATAATTTCTGGCTGTTTCCAAAAATCAACCCAAACTTTCAAAAGACAAATATTTGTCCCAATTAAGTCCCAAAATGCAAGCAAACAAACAGCAAACTATGAAAGAAAATAAAAGGAAAGTGAAATTATATATATCAAAGGTCCCATAAGAAAAGGTACAGTCTTTTATTATTCAAACTTTGAGACAATGTACCACATCTACACTTCCATCCACAGGAAAAGCCCTTCTCACTCAAGCTGCCATGTTTTGGACCATGTGACTGAACTCTCCAAACTTCACCCTCATTTACAGAGCCTTGGACCAGTGGTGTACACCTAATTCAAGACAACCAATCTGCAGCTGGCCAATACCTGTGGTCTGGTTTAAAAAAATGAGTGGGGCCGATAGGAATCTCAATTTTGAGATATGAATTAAGAAAAATAAAAGTAAATTTTCAGCACTGTGGAAGTTGAAGTTGAAAAGTGATAATACGATAGGTGGAAGTGGGAAGTAAGCAGACGAGATTATGATTACCAAGTAAGTATCGAAGTTATAAAGGAGTAGAAATATGGTAAACAGGAGAAACAGGCCAGTGGAGGCAGGAGCATGGAGCTTGTGGCCACGGAGAAGCAGGTATGCTTTAGGAGACCACAATGAGCACTCCTAGATTGTCTTCCCAGCATTGATTCTCTTCTTAGCAACCCTGATTGTCATTTAGGCAACTATGTGATTCTGAGCATGTGACTTCAACCATTCTATCAGGGTGAAACAATGACCCACGCTAGGCCAACAAGCACATAACCAGCTGGCCATGGAGATTGGCTTAAGGGTGGGAATGCAATCCAAGCAATTATGGTGCATATCAAGATTTTTGGTATGAATGCTAGAAAAGATACCCTCTCTCTCTTCCCAGCTGGAAATAAGAAAGGTGTATTTCTGAGAACTTCTGGTAACCATTTTGGAATCACAAAGTTGGTCAACCTTGGAGTAAAGCTGACACCATGGAAATAACAATAGAGACAAAGATAAAAAGACACGGGCTTTAGTGGTATTTTGGAACTGCTAGATCAAGCCGCTTCTGAAGCTATAGATCTGCCTGTTGTTTTTTAAACTTAAACCACTCAGTACCCTTTATTGTTTAAGCCAGTTTGATTGCTTTTCTTACTTGCAAATAAAAGCATGTTTGACACAGAGAGAAGACAAAAACCTGTCTACAGGAACTCTTTAATTCCCAAAATTTAAATTCCAGTCTATGCTTATTCTCCAAAATAAAGCCTCTTTTAAAAGCTAGCCTGAGTAAAATTTTGCTTTTTTAACCCCAGCAGCCAATCTAGATGCATAATGTGATTGAGAAAATCATTATAGAACAATTACTTTTAACTTTCCTAAATGGATTTTATTCTGATATTCAGTGTCTTATATTTCTCATTTTAATCCAGTATCCAATAATCTCTTTTTTTCATTATTTAAAATGAAATATCCTATGATTAATGATAGTAGATATTTTAAAACTACAGTTTCCCAATGAATTTATTCATTAAATCCTGAAAAATAAATTATAAATATTTTTAATAAGAAGTTTTACTTTTTGAAAAAATTACTCAAAAAGGATCTAAAGTCAAAAGTAAAATTCACTCCCCAGACTCCCAGACCCATTTCTCAGCTATCATTGTACAAGTAAGTTTGTATTCTTCTAGATTCTTTGTCAATGCATGTATGTAAATTTTAATGGAAAGATACTGTGTATGTTGTTCTTCAACTTGCTTGCTTTTTTTTTTTATACTCAGCAATATATTATGGGCATCTTTCCACATCATTCTTATTTATTTTAATGGCTGTGCCATACTTAATTTAACTGTTCTTCTATTGATGAATATTTTGGTTGTCTCCGATTCTTTTATGATAATACAAATAATACTACAGTGAACATTCTATATACATTGCCTTACACACTTGTAAAATATTTTTGGCAGGATAATTTTTTAGAGGAGAATTATTGGTTCAAAAGATATACATATTTTAAATTTTGGTAGACTCCTTCTAATTGCCCTCCAAAAGAGTTGTACCAATTTATTCTCTCACCAATGGCAATATCATCAATGTATTAACGTATTCTTCATCATTATATCTTGATCTTAAGCTATAATAAAAGCAACATTTTGAAGTGTAGGGGAAATTCCAAAGCAGATAGGATAATATTAACCAAATTTTTTTCATGAAGTTTGACGAATACAATAGTTTTCTAGGAATTTTGGACAAAATCATGTCCAAACATTCAGGAACATTAATAAAAGGCAGGTTTGGATGCTCAAGAATGCCATAATAAAAATTAGATGAATAATGTTAAAATAGTTTTATAACAGACACTTGTCATTTCCTCTATAGATTGGTGAGACCTTGGGCCCTATGGCCAATCTAAAACCAAAGGTAATTATTTTAAATCCTACTTCCTCCCTTTGAAAAGTTTGGGGTTTTCATTAGTAAAAAATCCATGTAAGATCATTTTTTAAAGGTAGATATTCTAATTGATGTAAAAATCAGTAACACCAAATGAAGCAAATATTTATTGAAAGCATTTTATAAAGCTCTGTGGCAGGTGGTCCAAATTGGGAGCATCCTGCAGTTTACCAATTCTCAGGACAATGAGGATCAAAATGACATTATTTTGCCTCCTAGCAAAGATTATACAGTGTATTTAACTCCAGTACCTTCAGTTTGCAAATGAAGTGACTAATTGTGAACAGATTCATACTGGAAATCTTTGTAGAGTTTCTTCCCTATGCTCAGCTCCCAATCCCAACAACTAGGGAATGCTAGTATTTGGTGGAGTGGATGATTGGGAGGCAGAAGTTATCTAATGATAAGGCAGCCTGAAGCTACAGCACTAGCATACCACTTTCTCTCAGTACCTACTGAGCCTGTCTTTCTTAATAATCTCCTGCTAAAAGGCTTGAGGCCAATCTTCATGTTCAAAGAATACATTATGCCATAAAGTTCAGAGTCCCAAACAAAATGAACCCAACGAGGCTCACACCAAGATACTTCATAATCAAAATGCAAAAGGTTAAAAACTAAATCATAAAAGCATCAAGAGAAAAGCAGTTAATTGCCTACAACTGAGCTCCCATAAGACTGCCAGCTGATTTCTCAACAGAAACTTTGCAGGCCAGAAGGGATTGGCAAGAAATATTCACAGTGATAAAAAGCAAGGACCTACAACCAAGATTACTATACCCAGAAAAGGTATCTTTTAGAATCAAAGGACAGATAAAGAGCTTCCCAGACAAGAAAAACTAAAGGAGTTCATCACCGGCAAAACAGTATTATATGAAATGTTAAAGGGTCTTCTTTAAGAAAAATAAGAAAAGATTAAAAAAAATATCCTATATAATAAAGAGGTGATATGCAAATTGACCATCACTCCAACACACAAGATGGCTGCCCCCCTGTGGACACAGATGGCCACCACAAGATGGCCAGCAGGGGAGGGCAGTTGGGGGGGACCAGGCCTGCAGGGGAGGGCAGTTTGGGGTGACCAGGCCAGCAGGGGAGGGAAGTTGGGGGTGACCAGGCTGGCAGGGGAGGGCAGTTAGGGGCAACCAGGCCTGCAGGGGAGGATAGTTGGGGGCAACCAGGCCTGCAGGGGAGGGCAGTTAGGGGCAATCGGGCCAGCAGGGGAGTAGTTAGGTGTCGATCAGGCTGGCAGGAGAGTGGTTAGGGGCAATCAAGCAGGCAGGCAGGCGAGCGGTTGGGAGCCAGCAGTCCTTGATTGTGAGAGGGATGTCCGACTGCCCGTTTAGAAATTCCGGTGGATTCCAGATTGGAGAGGGTGCAGGCTGCACTGAGGGACACACACCCCCCCCTGCACGAATTTTGTGCACTGGGCCTCTAGTCTACACTAATAAAAGAGAAACATGCAAATTGACCTTCACTCCGCTACACCCACCAGTCAATCAGAGCGAGTATGTAAATTAACCCAACCAAGATGGCGGTGGCCACAGAGCTAGAGTGAGCAGGAGGCTTGGGTTGCCCCCAGCAATGGAGGAAGCCAAGCTTCCTGCCTGCCCTGGCCAGCCCTGGCCTCTACTCAAGGCTACAAAGTTTCAATTATAGAAGATAAATAAATCCCAGATACCAGGACCTCTGCTTGGGTCGCCAGGAGGTGTGGCTGGCCTGCAAACCACCATAGGCCCCTTGCCCAGGCCACCCCATGCCCCAAGGGAACCCCCACCCTGATCCGGGTCACCATTCAGGGAAAACCAGCCAGACCCCACCTTGCACCAGGCCTCTATAGTATCTAATAAAAGAGTAATATGCAAATTGACCATCACTCCAACACACAAGATGGCTGCCCCCATGTGGTCAAAGATCCTGCTCCCATGTGGACACAAGATGGCCACCACAAGATGGGAGGCACCAGGCCTGCAAGGGAGGGCAGTTGGGGGCGATCAACCCTGCAGGGGAGGGCAGTTAGGAGGGACCAGGCCTGCAAGGGAGGGCAGTTGTGGGCGATCAGGCCAGCAGGGGAGGGCAGTTGGGAGGGACCAGGCCTGCAAGGGAGGGCAGTTGGGGGCAATCAACCCTGCAGGGGAGGACAGTTAGGGGTGACCAGGCCAGCAGAGGAGGGAAGTTGGGGGCAACCGGGCCTGCAGGGAAGGGCAGTTGCGGGGGACCCAGGCCTGCAGGGGAGGGCAGTTAGGGGCAAACAGGCTGGAAGGGGAGCAGTTAGGCATCCATCAAGCTGGCAGGGGAGTGGTTAGGGGGTTACCCGGCTGGCAGGCAGAAGCAGTTAGGGGAAATCAGGAAGGCAGGCAGGCGAGCAGTTGGGAGCCAGCAGTCCTGGATTGTGAAAGGGATGTCCGACTGCCCTAAATGGGCAGTCGGACATCCCTTGAGGTGTCCCAGATTGGAGAGGGTGCAGGCTGGGCTGAGGGACACCCCCCCCCACCCCCCGTGCACAAATTTCGTGCACCAGGCCTCTAGTAAATAATAAAATGGCAATAAATACATATCTATCAACAAATAAATCTAAAGAAATAATTTAATGAATAAGCATAACAGAAATAGACTCAGATACAGAGAACATTTTGATGGTCGCTTTATGGGAAGGGGCATAAGGAGATGGGTGAAAAAAGTAAAAAGCTTAAGAAGCACAAGTTGGTAGTAACAGAATAGTCATGGGGATGTAAAATACAGCATAAGGAATATAGTCAATAATATTCTAATAACTATGTATGGTGTCACATGAGTGGGAGATATATCAGGATGATTACTTAGTAATTTATATGTCTAATAACTGGGGTGTATACCTGAAACAAATATAATAATGTATGTCAACTGTAATTGAAAAATGGAATGATTTTAAAAAAAAAGAATATGTCAGAACATAACCAATTTACTTGTCTTTTTTGATGCCCTGGCTTGAAAGACCTGAATCCCATCAAATATTGGCTGTTTATTAGAGACACCTGGGCTGTACTATTTCACATAAACAAAAGAAGACAGATGCCATAGAGTTTAGAAACCAGAAGAAACACTAAACTAGAAACTGCAGGACCCAACTATAATATAAAAATCTTAGTGGAAGAACCACCCTGGAAAATCTCTGCTTGCTTTTGACTTCAAAGGCTCACCTTATCTCTTTTCTCAGAGAATACATTTTTTAGAATACAGCATGCTAGGTTCTTAGCCTGTATGGAATAAATCTGGCTTGTATATGCTGGTGGAAACTCTTTGAGATATTGGTAGAATGGAGCTGTCTTAATCAGAAGGCAAAAATAACCCCCAAAATCTTCCCAATGACCCTGGTTATTTTATGTTTCACATATAGTGCATTTTATACAGATGCTAATCAAAATCTAAATTTTCTATTTCATGTTTAAGTTGTAATTTTACAAAGATAAGTATAAATAAAAGAGTCTTAAAGCTCTGTTAATATTACTTACATTCATCTTCCTCAAAATTTTGAGACTAAATGGGGATTTTCTTATATTTATTAGAATCCCAAATATGCAATTTCATGTTTTCCTCTTTATAAAAGTACAAAAAAAATCTAATGGGGAATATGACAGAACAATTCAAATTAGAATGAGACAATTATGGCTTGGCCATAAGGAAGAAAATAGAATTAGCTCAATAAACTTGGTTTTGAAGTCCCATATCCTTACTGATGACAGAAAGCTAGGAGTGCTATTGAAACAACAACCTTAAACTACCAATGGGGAAAATCTCTCTGGATACTTACTCTCCCCCCGCCCCCCTGCATCTCAGCAGTTCCTAGCCCATTCACTTCACACTCAGCTCACCCCTATCCTCTACAGTACACACAACCAGACTTCAGTAAGAAGGCAGCCGCACTATGAACATCAATACACAATCCAATGGAGGATGCTTCACTCGGAAACAAAATCAGAGCTGAGGGTGATATGAGCAAAGAGAGGGTTAGGGTTAGCAAGACATAGTTAATTAATTTATTTATTTATTGAATATATTTTTATTGATTTCAGTGAGGAATGGAGAGGGAGAGAGAGATAACAACATCAATGATGAGTGGGAATCACTGATCGGCTGCCTCCTACACGCCCCCAACTGGGGATCTAGCCTGCAACCCAGGCATGTGCCCTTGATTGGAATTGAACCTAGGACCCTTCAGTCCACAGGCTGATGGTCTATCCACTGAGCCAAACTAGCTAGGGCTAGCAAGACGTAGTTTAGATGAGAGCCCATTTGAACCAGTGAAACAGCTACAAAGAAAGATGAATGAAAACATGTTTCCTTACAGTATTAAATAATCAGTAAGTCCCAGAAGTGTGGAGTCTGTTTATGTGCTAACATTGTCATGTGTACTGCCGAAGAAGGTTTATTTCCTAGACAAGCTACCCTCTTGCTCTGTGTTGTATATGACAATGAAGTGAAATCTTGAAATAGGTGAAATTTGAAACCTTCAAAGAAAATAAGTAAAATCAAAATAAATAGGATTATAACTATTGATAAACATTTTGTTTTCATCCACACCTTCCAAATATTAGTAGGCTTTCCTCACTAACCATTTAGTCATTTGAGAAATATATATTTAAAAAAATAAAGTTAAAGGGGTGTTTTTCTAAGCAACTTTTTGAAAGCACCAGAATTTGAATTTGATGTGTTTTGAATTTTATTTCTTGTAGGGGGGAAAAACACTTTAGATTTGGTATGAAAGTACATACAAATTTTGAGAAATTTTCAAATTATCTGACCTTTAAAGGCATGGGAATCTAACCTGGTCCAACTTTCTTGTAAGGTTTCAGTATTTTCTGTTTGCGGTGATGGTTCGGGGACCCAGAAAGGAGGGTTGATTTATTAGGTGGTGTCTGGACCCAGAGAACTTTTGTGCTTTAGTAATCTTGCTTTGATGGAAATAAGGTCTCTATTGTTCTGGTTTTTAAAATAGTATGTTTATGCAACTTGTTTGTTTTTCAGAAAGGTTGAGAGTGAGGCCTGTGAGAGGCAGGCTCTAGTGGGTCTGATCTATTTCTTCATCCACCCGCTTACACCTTGCTCAGACCCTCCAAAACCTGACCACCCAAGTGACTGATGTCACTGGGCTTAGAATAATCTCTCCTTTTGTTTTATTTCCTACCATGAAAGCATTGAGAACAAATATTTGAAGGCATTTAGAACAAATTTTATTCTCTCAAACTTTGCCCTCTCCTAGAAAATAAATAATAAAATGCATCCAAAGCAAGAGAGCAGAGGGGAGTGAAGGCGAGTAAATGAAACACTCAATGCGGAGGTTTTATTGAAAGGTCCTTGTGGTATTTTGCTTTTGAAATGTATTTAGCACAGACTTTAAGGATTGGCAATTTGTTTAAAGAAATGGGTAAAATATTTAAAACCACCACTTTATTTAAACTATTGTGCCTCCTTCAGTAAACATTCAGTACATGATTGAACCCTGTATGAACTTGTGCTTTTGCTGGTTAAATAGAATCTAAGCTTAAAATGAAAGAGGGCTGCTATTGAGAAAGGCACAAAAAACTTACATGTGCATTTTTTTTTTTTTTGCCCACACACAAGCACTTACCCCCCAAAAATATCACGTGAGTGGGATCCTTTATTAAAATGCCCCTAGTTCCCACCCCCCACCTTAGCCTCAAAGTGCTAAACTGAAAGCAAGCTGTTAACAGAAATGAGTAATTATTGAAGCTCTAACAGGCAGCTTTCATTGAAGTTGATTACAGCAGCCATATAATCACTTTTACGGATGCTGTAATCACAGTAGCAGGGAATGCTTCACTTGGTTCTTATTGTTTTCGCTCAGGGTGGAGGTAGGGGGCCTGCAAGAAGCCCGCTTTACCGCCTCGGTACAATTTCTGCTGCAAAAGAAATCTACGCAGCCCTGAATGGAGTTGAGAATCATTTATTCTTTCTTTATTAGCATTTTCTCCTTCCTTACACAAGAGTCTGTTGGAGTCAGGAAATTGCTGTTATTCAATATGCAAGCCAGAGGTTGTAATGACCGCTTGGAAGGGTATGACCAACAATTACAGCCCTTAATGAATAGGGGTAATCTAGTTGAGACTAAACACTAGTAGCGACTCTGGGCTGTCTCTGGTTAAATTAAAAGAACAGCAATGCAAAGGAAGTTAACAAGAATTAATTAGTTAGATCGAACTGAAAACCTACTCATTAGAGATGTTATAGGCAAAGTAAAAGCCTATCTTCAGTGCAATTAGGTAGACAAATGAATTGTACAACTGACTGACTCACACCTGCTAACAGCTGAGGGCTATAGTGCTGTGTATGGGATCCACTTTTTCCAGTTCATGCATACTTGCATAGTTTAATGGGTCTTACATTCTTGAATTAGCCTCCATTCCTTTAGATTTTTACTTGGATGTTTAATCTAAATATGTATGGGCAGCTTCACTGCAGCAGGGACTTAACAAGTGCTGACTGAGGAGGGCACAGGATGTGTTTTGAGCCTCCTAAAGAGGGCTTGTCTTGCTTAGAAAGAGCCCAGAGCAGGGTCTCCTGAGCACTTCTCAAAGGAAAGAACTGCCTCTTATATGGTATCTGTTTGCAGAGAGGTCTGTTAGTTAATGATTTAATCTTAAATCATTAAAAGAAAGTCTGTGGCACCTGCATGTTAGAAGCAAATAAATATTAGAAATACGAAAGTAACTCTAGAAAGATTTATAAAGCACTTGTCATTTTTAATGACGCAGAGGGCTGGGAGTTATGCATGGTTGCGGGGAGACGCCAGGGCCAAGATGTCTGCTTTGCTTTTGGGGGGTGTGCAACAGATAAGGAAAAGAGAATCCCTGGAAATCTTAAGCCGAGACCTTTCTGGGAGTTGTTATCATAATTATGCACACTGTTATTTTTTCCAGATGTTTCTCTGGTCTTTTTCTACCTATTGCTTTTAGGCTTCCTGGCTTTGTTGCACAGTCCCTGAAAGCTTTCACTGTCTGACATATTTGCTCCTGCACTCCAGTTTGGGATGGACATTTAAAGTCAGAGAAGTAGGCAAAAGAATTCTGGAAGTGGATTCATCTGCTTTATGAGTGCAGTGACAGGCTAGGGGGAACGTGGTTCACCCTGGAATGGTTGTGTAGAACACGAATCAGGAGTCAGAAGTTTAGTTGCAGAACTGCCCCGGTGTCTCAGGATGAACTTGGAATAACCTCTTTGTGACCCATATTTTTGCCTTTTTAATAGGGGTGATCACCAAGGTTTCCAAAATTTATGGATCAGTCACAGGGGAAAAGTTTCTACTAGTCCCCCTTTCACCACCTCTTAATCACTTCCCCAGTCCCAGCCAGATCGCTCTCTGCAGTGGCACCAGGAAGTTGTTTTGGCACCAGGCTCCCTCTCCATTTTCTCTCTTGTCAGTAGGGGCAGAGGACAGACCTGACAAGCAGGAGTCCAGAGTTGCTCCTCAAGCCACTTCCCTCACCACTGTAGTCCCTTCCAGGATGCCTGCCCCCTGTTGACGAAACAGGGCAAAGGGACTCTAAACAGGCTCCTAAAAGACAAGTGTTGAACAATCACTAAAAGCCATTGGGTGAGTCGGTTTCTGAAGTCCTGGCCTTCCAATCACCTTCTGAGAGTCACAGTTTCAAGTCTTTAGAATGGGACAGGCATGAGTGCAGGAGTTGTAGCCTTTCACTTGCATTATTTTATGTTAATAGCAGTCACAAAGCCCAGTGTAACTCAAGTGCCCTCCTGAGCCGCCTTAACCTCTAAGCCTCCAGAGTGAAAGCCATTGAGCAAAAGCTTCTTTGACATTTTAGCCACTTCTGCTAATACACAATAAGCATGCTAGTAATTAGAGACTAGTTTAGTTTATTTAATACAGCTCCTCCTTGCTCTGAGCCAAAGAAAGCCCTGAGGATGTTGCCCAATCATAGGTCAGAAATAAATGTCTAAGGCAACAATGTAGAGAAAGGCTGCAGAGAGACAAAAAAAAGAAAAAAGAAAAAGAAAGTCCCTCTTCAATTAAGAGTAAAGAGAACAAACCATGAACATGCTTAGAGGAGTCAAAATCGGAAATTTTCCCAGTATTATGTGAGAGCCAGATGGGAGGGGCGAGACAGTTGAGAGCATTTAGGGTTCTCATCTCACAGGCAACTTGGAGACCCGTGGGAGAATCCCCTTAAGACAGGAGTGACATTGTTAGGAGCCTCACCAATGACTCTTTGTCCCATCATGTCATTTTCCTTCCTACAACTGTTGACGGCTTTGGCCTTTTCTGTAAGGTTCATTCATTTCAATTTATCTAGGTCTAAAGTCAGTCCTCTTGCGAGAAACTTCCCATTTTCCCAGAGCAGTCCCAGCAAGGATGGTGGAACTCTGGTCCAGCTGTTCACTTGGCAACAAGCTCTCCTATCAGGCCACTCAGATTTCCATATGTCTAGATGGAAAGCTCTGCCTGGTTCTGTTTGACAGAGAATCTTGTATTAGTTTCCTGGAACTGCAGTCAGAACCAGTTCTGGAGGCTGCAAGTCTAGGGGCTCTAGAGGAGAATCATTCCTTGCCTCTTCCAGCTTCTGTTGGCCCCAGAGATTCCTTGGCTTTAGTCAACATAAATCCAAGTTCTACTTCTACCTTCGCATGACTTTCTCCTATATGTGTCTCCAATATCCCTCTTCTGTTCCTTATAAAGATACAAGTCACTGGATTTAGGGCCCACTCTAAGTCCAGGATGATCTGATCTTGAAATCCTCACCTTAATTACATCTACAGGTGGACCCTTATTCCTAATGAGGTCACATTCTGAGGTTTTGGGTAAACATAATATTTGAGAGCCTTCTAGAGGACTATCATCAAGATGATGGTTCTTTAATCCAAGGCCTCACTTCACAAAGTGTGTTCTGTGGCACACTAGTCCCTTGAGATTTTGTCAACAAGGAAAAAAAAAAAAGAGTTAAGATATTCAGATGTTCTGTGGTCAAGTTAGTTTGGAAAAGCTGCATTCTCTCTTGAAGAGTCACAAATCACAGTAGTTCATTAAAGATTTGAAATGTCCTGCAGTTAGGAAGCTGTTTAACTTTGTCAGTCATTGTTTCTTCAAACTTAATTGACCAAAAAGAGTTTCTTCTTCTTCTTTTTATTTTTTTTAAGTAACACAATATTAATGGGCCATGGAATGCACTGTAAAGTGCAGGACCCACAACCTTTCAGTAAACAAATATGAGCTTCAAACCTCAAGCCTCTATTGCCTAGTCTTTCCTGAAATTTTTCTTAGAATTCACCAGTAGTCCATGGCTAACCCCTTCCATCTCTTTTGTTTACCGAGTTCTAAACAAGCCCAATTATATCACAACCTCATATCGAATGGATTCAGCCAGATGGTAGGTCTGGTCTCCTGAAACAGTAAGTTTCATTCATTACACCATGATCTTTTAAAATCTCTGCAAGGAGTTAGTTGGCTCTAATCCAAGCATTATGAGGAAAAAATAATTTCGTAATTTTTCATTATTTCTTGGTCCAAGGTTTCCTCCTGATTGGTGTTTAAATTTTGTGGTATCTGATACCTTTTAACTCAAAATAGGAGTAAGTGTCAATAAAATAAAGTTCTGATCCTGATTCTACCAATAAAAGATCTGTAAAACTTTATGCAAATTACTCAGTCTTACAGTGAAGCATCAGTTTTTTAATGCAAAACAATGTGTTTATTTCAGCCTAACCACCTCATGAGATTATTTTGAAGCTCGCATTTGAAAATAGATAAGAGAACATTTTACCAGCTTTAGAAAACCATTTTCTCTTATTTAATTTGTTATTAAACTGTGTTTGGTTAAGCAAGTTGGGAATAACAATATTTTGTTAAAAAATCAAGACAGAACCTGTTAAAATAACAGTACTCACGTGTAAATTATACTTCAGCCAATAATGATCATTAATAGTTCTTTAGAAATAGCAAAATCCTTAGTATACTTTGAGAAAAGGAAGAAAATAGGGAAGAAAGGAAGAAAAGGAGGAAGGAAGGAAGGAAGGAAGGAAGGAAGGAAGGAAGGAAGGAAGGAAGGAAGGAAGGGAAAGAAAGAGAGAGAGAGAGAGAGAGAAAGAAGAAAGAAAGAAAGAAAGAAAGAAAGAAAGAAAGAAAGAAAGAAAGAAAGAAAGAAAGAAAGAAGGAAGGAAGGAAGGAAGGAAGGAAGGAAGGAAGGAAGGAAGGAAGGAAAGAAAGAAAGAAAGAAAGAAAGAAAGAAAGAAAGAAAGAAAGAAAGAAAGAAAGAAAGAAAGAAAGAAAGAAAGAAAGAAAGAAAGGAGTACACTGGCCTACCTGGGACTTACTTCCTGGATATGCAACCGAGGCAGTGGCCCTGCCAGGGCCTCATTACTTAAAAGGGACCCACTCTTGGTTAAATGCTCTGTCACTCTCACTGTTTTAATAATTTTTGAACAAGAGGCCCTGAATTTTCACTTTGCACTGGACTCCCCAAATTATATAGCCTGTCCTTGGCCAAACCTTTCTTCCCTCATAATCTGTGAGAAATTATTGAGAGACCCCTTCTAGCTGAAGCTAGACAACATTCCAACTAAATTGATTCTAAAATTTCATTTCTGCAAGTAAAGCTTACCATTAAGGAACCTCATTCCAGTTCACCAAATACTAAAAACCAGTCTTTGGAACTGCTCCAAGTCCTGAGTCCCTTCATATTTTAAGTTTACGCATTTTGAAAAAACCCAGGCCACAAAGCCAGCTAGAACATTTTAAATTATGGGTGTGGCCTTAGTGTTATTTTTAAGCCAGTAAACGAATCCTTTCAAAGTTTGAACTCTTACAAAGTTACTTCTGTGCTGAAAGCTTTTTAATAATCAGAAAATGGGAATTTACAATAAAAATGTTGACACAAGCCCACTCCAGGGGCAGAGTTTCTCTGCTCTAAGTATATAGCACATGGGCAATATGGTAACATGGGCAACAACCCATAACTGACAAGAAACAGACTGAGCAGGCATGGAGGTCAGAGTTTGTGAAGTTGGGATGGAGTGTCACTGGACTTTGCTGTACATTCTTGCCAATTCTGTTGGCCAATGCTGCCCCATAATCCTATATAATGAAGAGATAATATGCTAATTAGACCCAACAGCAGAAATACTGTCCTCTGGACAACCTTCCAGATGAAGCCAGGTCTGCAAGGTCAGAGACAGCTGGGGCTGCAAGGGCTGAGCCCCTTGCACGAATTTTGTGCATCGGGCCTCTAGTTTATAATAACCATGTATATTCAGACTTTACTCCTTTTATTTTATTTACTTCAAGATGAGAATGAGAATAGTGTCGGGCTCTGTAGCTTCTCCTTACTCTGAGAGAGACAAAGTTTAAGAAGGCTTTGTCATACAGAGGTTGTCTTTAATTTGGTGATAGAGTTTATTGTATCAATTTTAATGAACACTGACTTCTTTCTGTCTCTTCCTCTCTCATGTTTATTTCTTTCGTTGTTCTTTTAACCTTGGAAAATTAGACATCACTTTAATATTTTTTATGATTTTGGCCTTTCAGATTCAGAAAGCAAGTAACCCACCCGCCACCCCATCTTCAATCTTGCACAGAGTCAAAATGCATTGGTACTTTTCTTTAATGGCAATGACAATCGCTTAATTTATGTGGCACTGCATGTTGCCAAGCCATCTCAGTTTGTACCCCATCCACATTGCTGATGATGGCACATCTCACAACAATACTTGTTAGTGGCTGGGACTGATTCAACAGATGGAATCCCAAACAGTGTTTACACCAGTTCTATAAAAATAGTGCTTTTACAACACATTGGCAATTTTCTGGTACATTGAAGGAAAAAAAAAAGGAAATACTTATCATTAAGATTAGTTTTCCCCATAAGATTTTGAAAATGTTAAGGAAGATTAATCTAAGACTCCCTCCAAAAAATGTTTAAAAAATAATAAATAACTGGTATGGATTAAGAAAAGTGGATATTCAAATGGAGAAAAACTTATCATAGAGACACAGAGACTGAATATGAGACTTTGGTTTAACCAAACTACCTAGGATTTTGAGTAAAGTCATAGTACTTCTCAGGCAGTAATTGGTATCCTTGCCATCCATCAGAAGTAAATAAGAACTATCATCACCATACAGATTTAACAGGCAGTTGAAAAACTTCACTATGGGCCAGGTCACATTGTGACTTTGAAGCTAAGCAGGTCCTACATGTAAACACAAAAATCCTGGAATCTTTTTTTCTTTTTCTTTTTTTTAACGTAGGAGTCATCTAGTTCAGCACTATCCAATAGAATTTCTGCAATGCTGGATATGGTCTAAACCTGCATTGTCCAACATAATCGCCATTAGCCACAAATGTTACTAAGCATTCGAAATGTGGCTAGTACCATTAAGGAATTACATTTTTAATTTAAATTAGTTTAAATTAAAATGACCACAAGTGACTAATGGCCACCTTATTGGACAGCACAGATTCTAGTTCAACTGCTCTGATTTACAAAGAGGAATTCAACTTAGGGAGTTTCAGGGCCTTGTGCAAAGTCTCATACCAACTTAATGAAAAAAAATTATTAGTATCAGAAAAGGGGACTGACTCCTGTCTGCTCAGCCATGGTTCCCAATCCCTGGGTCCATACAAAGCACAGAGGGGCTCAGAATGAAGTGCAAAAGATCAGGGTAACATCCTACATTTTTCATAAAGTTCAACTGAGTCAAGTTTTAACTTGCTATAGATATTTATTGATGTTATGGTTTTCCATGTTATTATATATACAAATTCCAAATGTATTTTTAAAACTATTGAAGAGATGAGACAAGTTAAAAATTGACAACTCTCTTGGTCTCCCAATTTGTTTTCTTTTCTTTTTTTCTTAATATATATTTTATTGATTTCAGAGAGGAATAGAGAGGGAGAGATAGAAACATCAATGATGAGAGAGAATCATTGATCAGATGCCTCCTCATGCCCCACACTGGGGATGGAGCCCACAACCCAGGCATATTCCCCAACAGGAATCTAACTGTGACCTCTTGGTTCATAGGTCAATGCTCAACCACTGAGTTATGCCGGCTGGGCTGTTTTCTTTTTTGAATTTTACTGGTTTAGGAAGGGTAGATTTAAAGTCTAGAACTAGGTATTAAACTTTAGGTAGGCAGCTCACCAGAGTCAGGTGTACCCTCTAATTATGTCACAATTTCTCAGAAAGCAATCATTTCTCTTTCAAAACCTCCACAATGTATACAAAATTGCTAGGTATTTAATAGACATTGAATAATTTCTCACTGAACAGAATTAAATTT
The DNA here is from genome assembly GCF_951640355.1 of Cnephaeus nilssonii. Classification (NCBI taxonomy): domain Eukaryota; kingdom Metazoa; phylum Chordata; class Mammalia; order Chiroptera; family Vespertilionidae; genus Cnephaeus; species Cnephaeus nilssonii. The sequence goes on from NC_137078.1 coordinate 39,086,159, forward strand.
TAAAATGGTGTCCTCTCTCATAAAGCAAGTGTTCAAGTTATCTGAGAGAAATGATATTTTAAATGATTGTCAGTCATTAATTCAAACAGACTTTAGCACAGGAAGTACTCTAAATATACAGAATTTTCTAATTCATAAAACCCTTTCACCCATATTCTCTCATTTAATTCTAACAATATCATGAGACATAAAACAGAAAACTGCCACAATTCTCGTGTTGCAGTAAGCAAATTCAGAAAGGTGAAGTGACTGGCCCAAAGGTTCGTGGGAAGTGAGTGTGGGCCAGGCCTGCGTTAGTGTCCTGACTCTGTGGCCACTTACCTTTCAGGACATCTCAGAACAAACTAGTGAGGGGATGAAAACTAGGGCTAGAACAGCAATGTAATTTCAATAAAGTCCAGTTTAACAAACACACTTATTGAATACCTTCTGTGTCCATACTCAACATAATGTAGGGAACATAAAGATGATTCAGAACCCCAGATCGCAAAGAAATTCACCTGAAAAGCAGGCATGTAGAGAGGACTGATGGGTTTGGATGAGGGGCAGAAGGAGAGGAGTGATGAGAGGGGCTCTTCAGACATGAGGCACTGTGACAATAGGAAAAACCAAATTGTTGGGAGAATCAGTGCGCCTGATGTACCCAAGAAAACAGGAAAGCATTTAATTCCCTTTCCCCCGGCTTGATTGAGTTATAATTAATATATAATATTGTGTAAGTTTAAGGTGTACAACATGATGATTTGATCCATGTATTTATTGAGAAATTATACCACTAAAATTAGTTAACACATTTGTCACCTAACATAGTAACCATTTGTATGGGGGGAAGGGGTGAGAATTTTTAAGATTTACTCTCTTAGCAACTTTCCAGTATAAAATACAGTATTGTTAATTATAGTCACCATGCTGTACATTAGATCCCCAGATGTTATCTTTTGACTGGAAGTTTGTACTATTTGACCAACGGCTCCCATTTCCCCCACCCCTTCACCCCTGGGAACCACCAAGTTACTCTCTGTTTCAATGAGTTTATTTTTTTATATTCCACATATGTGAGATCATACAGTATTTCACTTAGTACAATGCCCTCAAAGTTTATCCATCTTGTCACAAATCGCAGGACTTCCTAATTGTAGCAGAAAAATATTCTATTATATATGTGCACATTTTCTTCATCTAGTCATCTGTTGATGGACACTTAGGTTGTTTCCTAAGGGCTGTTGTGAATAATTCTGCAGTGAACATGGGGGTGCAGATATCTCTTCAAGATAGTGATACCATTTTTTTTTCAGATGTATACCCAGAAGTGGGATAGCTGAATCATATGGTAGTTCTATTTTTAATTTTCTGGGGAACCTCCTTAGGTTTTCCACTGTCTTCCATAGTGGCTGCACTAATTTACCTTCCTGGCATTGAATTCTGAAGTGCAGAGTGACAGCAGAGGAGGCCTAGGGCACCAATGGAGAATGAAAGAACACTGAAACCAACATCTCCTGTTGCCCAGGACTCCCTTGGTTCCCATCGCTCAACTGATTGCACAATTCCATGCTTATGCATCCCAATAATGAGAACAGCAGCCCATTTTGCCTTTAGTGATTATCAGAGTTGGTAGATGGCTCCTTCTAGGGGAAGCTGCCGTGTTGATGGTTAGAACTGGTTAGAGCAGGCCACCTCCTGGGCAACTAGCTCCCTCTGGACTGTACCTGTCAAATCAAACCCGGGTTGTCCTCCAGTCCTGGGCTATGCAGACTGAAACACATTCCCAAGCTTCATTAGTGAGCTGAGGCTGGGCTGGTGCCAGAGCACAGTGAGCCCAGCTGCCCCTTTCCCCAATGCAGCCACCAAGGAAGGGTCTGGAGAAACATGCTAAGAAAGGGTCTTGATGTGAAAAAAACAGGAAGGTCAGAGACCCAGCCAATATTGAGAAGGAAGGATGAGAAAGAGCAAGAAGTAAAGGTCAGGCTGCAGGGAAGGGGGTGAGGGACAGAAGTCATAGAGAAGTCCCGAGAAACTGTCCAGATCTCCATGGAGTACAGCCAAGTCCTGCCTTCAGGCTTGGAAAAGGAAAACTCTTCAGAATTTATGAGGTCTTTTCTCTTCTTTAAAATATTTGTAGATGGTGGACATCATCTCTCTTAGTAGCCAGTTTCTATGTCTTATCAAACTAAAGGTTGAAGAAGTGCCTCCTGTACTCATCAAAAGCTGACTGACAGCTTCAGTGTTTTGTTTGCTCTGACTTAGTCACCTCAGACATTTAAGGCCCCTGAATGGTGATAAAATGGGCTCCCACCTAAGATTCTCAGGCTCTTCCCAGTGACTTGTGATGCACAGTCTTTGCCATGATTCACTTATTCTTTCAACAATACTCAATAATTGCCTATGATATTCAAGTCACTCCTATTCAAAGTCATTGCTAATACTCATCTCTTAGGCTAGTTATCCTATATAATAAAAGGCTAATATGAAATAAAAGGCTAATACTATGACATGCACTGAACACCAGGGAGCAGACGCTTAACGCAGGAGCTTCCCTCTGGTAGTCAGTGTACTCCCTCCCACAAGGGGAGCACTGCTCAGCCAGAAGCCAGGCTCACAGCTGGCATGCACAGCGGCGGTGGCGGGAGCCTCTCCTGCCTCCACAGTGGCGCTAAGGATGTCTGACTGACAGCTTAGGCCCACTCCCCTGACTGACAGCTTAGGCCCGCTCCCTCTAGGGAGCGGGCCTAAGCCATCAGTCAGACATCCCCCGAGGGCTCCTGGACTGCGAGAGGACACAGGCCGGGCTGAGGGACCCCCGCCAAGTGCACGATTTTCGTGCACCAGGCCTCTAGTTTGTAATATAACAAAATATGTTACAAACAGGACTATTTCTTACAAAACCCATGTTATACTGGTGAATGAGTAGCAGGTGAATGGCCTACACACAGACTCTGTCCAGCTTCAACTAAAACACCCTTTTTAGAGACTCTCTGTTCAAGATTCCTTGTGACTGTCCTGGGTATGTCCTTGGACTGACAACTTCTTTTCTCAAGGTCCTTTGTGACTTCACTAGACTATTCCTTAGTTAAACCTAGCTTACCTGCAAACTCTACTAATTATTTAAGGAAAATAGAAGTGTTTGTTTGTTTGTTTGTTTGTTTGTCTCTTCCCTGCCTACTCTGTGCCTCCTCTTATCAGGTCCCATGTTTTGTCTGAGTTGAGCCCTACTCCATTCTGAAGTATCCTGATGCCCCAAATAAGATGCTGTTTCTGGTACCCAGCTCTTACAGGAACTAATTCTGTTCTTGGTTTGTGTAACTGGCCTCTGTCTCCCACAGAGACATAAAGGTATCTGTTTCCTTTTCTTCATCATTTCATCTAGAACCTGGAGCCAGCCTGTCCCATGATGGGACCAGAGGCATCTGCTTGTCTGTTTATTGCCGATCAGCAGCCAGATCTAGTCAGTTTATAATTGATCATTCATTTATTCAGAAATATTATTAATTACCTACTCTGTATCAGACACCATAGATGTTAGGGCAATAAAAGAAGAAATAAAGGAAATAGTGAGTCCTTATACTCTAAAGTGAACAGTCCAGTAGAAGACAAAGGCAAAAAAAACAAATACTTATAATACAGTGTAATTGGTACTATGATAAGACAAAATACAGCTTGTCAAACAAGCATAAATACCATCCAGTCCACACTCTGAACCCACCCAAGACATACCACACAGAGGCCTATGGCATTGAAATTTCAATACTAATAGAATCTTTTCATCTCATAGTATTTTTTCCTTCTGAGTTCGGGCTGTAACACATGTATGCACCACAATGTTCATACTCATGGATAAATCACCACTTCCCTGATTCCCCTGGGCCTCTCTGCCCTGCCACACTGTCCCCTCCCCAAGGTATCACAGATGCCTGGCCATACTGATTTCTCAGTATGTTCAGTGTCACCCTTGTGTTGTATATTTATCTCTCATCTCTGTATCTTTCTGCACAAGTGACAAAGACACACTGAGAGTATATTAATGGAGAGATGTAATATTTGTTTATAATTTTAGGGTAATTTTAAATTAGTTTCACAAATTCTCTACTTTTACAACATGCAGATTTTACATTAGGTTCAATATTCTAACATTTGATGGGTTGGTGATCTCCAAATAAAATCTGATTTACTAACCTCCCTCTGTCTAACCCAATAGTTCCCAACATGGGGCACACACCCCACAGGGGGGCAACTTGATTTTTAAGGGGGGCAATTTGAGAATGAGTTATTAGCAGTGAATTTTTTGCACTGTTGCCTAACAAGAAAAAAATCGCAAGAGCCTCTGTTGTTTCTCTGCAGGATATACTCTGGGAACTTGGCTAGGGCTGCTCTTGCCTCACCACCACTTAAACCCAGAGTGTACACTGAGGAAAATGTCAAGGTGAGAAATTCAAGCCCTCAACATATAAATTTGTATTTTACTTAAAGACCTTTTAGAATTAGTGTACCTGGTCCTAAGTCCCTACCTGAGTCCTCAGGTATAAGTCCTTCATCTCAGCCCCAAGATTTAAACCTTCTGAAGAAGATTCCATCTGGTTTGGCCCTCCCATAAGGTCATGTTACCCCAGGAGTCCTGCTGGATGCTTATAACTGGTTCTCAAACTTCAGTGTGAGTCAGAACCATCTACCATCTGGAAGGTTGTTAAAGTATAGATTGCTGGTACCCACATCCAGAGTTCCTGAATTCAGTAGGTCTGGGGTGGGACTCAGGAATTGCATTTCTAGTATGTCCAGGAACCACACTTTGAGAACTGCTTCTTTGCAAAACCCACAACACAACTCATTGCCAATTTGCAATACCCATCATTTTTATGATTGTTACATTGAGTCCCTTTTGACTATTAGAATTTAACTGTTAGAATTTAACAAAGAGAAAATATCATTTGGCAGTAACACATTCCTAAGGTTTATAATTTTATACATCCTTCAAATATCTATCCTACAGCTCTGTTCTGTATCCTCTTCCTTCCCAATGGATTTAAAAACTTCCATAAACATCCTTAAAGTCTAACTGGTCCCCAACATTTGTATGGGCCTCACCACCCCATGCTTCATCATGGTCAGCCAGGCCTAAACTAATATTCCTCTAAGTGCTCTCACAATAAAGGAATACAAATATCAGCCTTGCAGGAGACTAACTCAAAACTTTGTCAACACAGACTTTTGAATGAGAAGAAACTAACAGAAGCAAAGTGGAACATCTTTTTTGGGTGGGTTGTCTGATTCCTTTTAAGCCCAGCATACTATTTTTTAGCTTGGGGTTTATCAAATTCTACTTATTTTGCATGATTATATTGGGCAATTTTTAAAAGCACAATCATTCCTGGAAAAACCACTTTTTCCCTCCATCATATCAGTGTTACTTCTCTCAGTAAAATAAAAAATACTTGACAAGCTTAATATGTTCACTGACCTTAAGGAGTGGAGGCACAAATATTTGACTTTGGCATGTGCTTTTTTATTAATTATAGGTTAATTTTTATTTGAATCACGATTTATCTGCCTACACAACAACAAAATGTACATTCGCTGCTATCACTGTTTGCATCAAAGAGCTATTAATCAATTATTAAAATTTGCTTCATATCATATGCAGATTATTAATGTCTTATTGTTGCAAAGCTTACTGAAGTTGATGTTTTCAAAACTGGAACAGTTCATCACACTTGGCATATTTTGGTTTTTGCTTAATGCATAAGCACGCCTGTCCAAATGCAAGTATCAAATGACAAAGATCACACCGGGACTGAACTGATGGAGACATCGACGCACAGAGAATATGTGGAGTTGCAAGTACCCAAATACTGTTTCATCGCGAGACTCGGTATGAAGACGTCCAGAATTTAAAAGAAGCTGTGATCGTTTCATTTTTAAATTTAGTGTTTAGACCAAGCTATTTTTTTCTTTACACTATGAATATTTTTCATTTCCTATTTTTCTGTTTGTTAATAGTTTCACAGCTTTTCAGTGTCTTCGATTGTTCCAGGTGGGAGAGACGTTCTGAGTTCTAACAATATGGATCATTCAACCTTCCAAATAAGAATTATTAAATTTTTTTCATCCCTCTTTCTCTTCAGCAGTCTCTCTCTGCCTTAAAAATGAAATAAACCAAAAAAAAAAAAAAAAGAAATAAACCAACCTTTTAAAACACGTGAACCCCCTCCACAGCCTCGAAGGAAGTCTTATCTAGTTGGTGGAACAGGAGCCTGGCTCTCCAGAGCCCTGGGTACAATTCTTTGCTCCACCACATGCTTTGAATTTGTCACTTATACTCTCAGTGCCCCAGTTTTCCCATCAGCAAATGAGGACAATATTACTTCTTACAAATGTAGTGAGAGTGAGTCTGCACTGGTAAAGTGTTTTGAAGTTTTCTGATGAAAACAGATAATGTGGAACCAGGATTTAACCAGACCCGTATTGCCTTAACCCTTTGCACTCGCTTGCTTTTTTCTCGATTCCTTTATTCTACTCGGGATTTAATTTTTTAAATACCCCAGATTTTACAAAGCGCGGCAATAGAATAAAAAACTGGAGTTTCTTTTCACACAAACTTATTTATTTGGATTTTTTTATATTTCAAATTATTGATACATTCAAAGAGTAATTTTAATCTCGACATCCGAGTGCAAAAGGTTAAACCCAGAGGGAATTAAAGAATTATCATCTCTCAGAGGACTGTGTAGGGTGAGGCATTGGCCCCTTATTTTGATATTTATCCTATAAAAGGATACAGGTCCTTAAGTTTTCATGTGGTGTTTTTTGCTTTGTTTTTGTTTTCCTTCCACTAGCAAAACAGAAAATGTTATAAGTCGCATGGGCCACAATTATATACTCTCTTACCAAGAAAATGAAGCACACTAACATATTGTCTTCTGCCACTCAGAGGGAGAGTTTCCAGATCCTGTCCTATGCAATTGTATTAACATGGGGACGTAGATTTTTGTAAAGAATTTGGAAGGATAAGGCAGGTATAGAAGAATTAAAGTGAAAAAGAAGTTTCCATTTTCCTATTAAGAATATTGGGGCTGCAAAAATATGCTTAAGAATGAAGGAAATTCAAGAGTGTGTAGGTTATTTTAAACACACACATACCTATACTCATGGAAGTAAAGAAAATAAGAAATTAGGGTAAAGAGAAGAAATCTGAAAATGTCTATTTTCCATGACGTTTGGATATATGAAAGGCAAAGACCTTCAGGAAATATGTTAACATTCAATAATATTCTATCTATTGTCTAGAGGCAACTGGACAGCTTGGAAATGAAAAGATGCAGGTTCAGTTCCTCACTAGTTGTCCTCACAGATGACAGCCAGTAAACTTCATGACTCAGATTATCCTGCAAACCTGATTATGGTGATTTAATGAGTAGATATCAGTAAACGTCATATCTTTGTTAACCTTGTTCCACAAAAAACAGTCAGTGGAAAACTTGGAAAGTTGGTAAATCTCTAAAAACCTTGGTGCACAGAGGGGAAAAGGCTAAAATTTTTATTGAACATTCACAAAAGGCCTACAAGTTATTAAAAAGAAATAGACAATAGAACAAAAATAACATACTAAATATTTCTTTAGCATTCTCCTAGTTATAAATATATAATAGTAAAAGACAACAAATTCAGCAATTTACAAACTGTTAGCATTTGGATGGAACCCTAGCAATCATTTAATTTAATACTCTACTTTTACCAATGTGTGAAAATGAAGCCCAGAAAGTGACTTGCCTAAGGTCACTCAAGTAATTAGTAGCAGATGGGCAAAAGCAATTCAGAGTTTATGAACCTAGGTCTCTTGCGTTTTCTTTAAGGAGCATTTCTTCTAAGAGAGTCAGAGAACATAACTGTATATATAGTCTTACCACTTAACTTTGGGTATGCCCACCAATAGAAAAATGTTCACCCTCAGACATTTTATCACAGAGTTTTCCTTTAAAGAGGTTCAGTTATTTACTTTGATATAATGAAAAAATAAGCACAGCTAACTTTAATTATATGGATGTCCCTGTTTTCCAGGGCACAAAACTGACAGTTCCCAACCTTCCTTGCATTACCTGTGCCCATGTGATGGACTTCCAGCCAATGAAATGTGAGAAGTGATGCATGCCAGTTCCCAGCTTCACGTATAAAAACCTCCCACTTGCTATGCTTCATATTCTTGCAACATTCACCAGCTTAATTCAAGGGAGGATGGTGACCTTAAACCTCAGGAGTCTGGCCCTCTGAATCCCCACCTGGAAGAGAGCCACCTCATTCTTCATGAATACTTATTTTAAACTTCACATAAGAGAGAAATTACCTCCCTTCAAGATTAGCCACTTAGATAAGGGGATATATGCACCACGTCAGCTAATGGTATCTTCACTACTATACAAACTCAGACACAATGTTTTTATCCATTGGCAAATGCTAGTGTGGCTTTCTTCCATCTGCAGTGGTCATATGGCATTCTTCAAAAAATCTTGATAAAAGTCTATAGGTTTGACATTATCTTTTAAGAGAGCTCAGCACAACATGAAAGTAAATCTATTATTGATGGCAAAAAAAATACATATCTAAATATAAGACATGGGTGATTCAAATGAAAAGGAGCAAAAGTTTCAGGATGTATAGATAGTTTTAACTCAGCTAGAGCTGCCTTATGGTTGCCTCGTGCCTTGTATTTCTAATTACATTTAAAGGAATTTAACTCATCAAATTAGGCTTTAATCTGACAATTCCAAAGTCACATGGATTAGTGGACTAAGCAAGAGCTCATGGTATCTGGATGACTAGAAATGATGTATGTTGCAAATGGGAACATATCGTTTGTAAATGCCCATTTGAATAAAAAGCTCTATGGCTTCTACAATCAAAGATATTGCAAAGATAAGCCTAACTATAGAAATACAGAGACATATGTGTGACTTCAGACACAGGAGGGTGGATTTTTGTGACATGTGTGAATTGTCTGTTGGAAGCCTTTTTGTTTTCTTTTTCTTACTTTTATCTTCTGCCTTCCCCATGGCAGCTCTGCTGATGGGATATGCACAGTAGCTACATTTCTCACTCTTTAAGCATGTTTTCATTGGGTCCAAGATTCATTCTTCAACCTTAATAACTGGGAGAAGAATTTTTAACTAGACCATAAAATTGTATTATTATCTTATGAGATTAAAGACCCTTTGTGACTATGCACACTTAATTTCTAACTTTAGCAAGATTTTACATCTGTAAAACTCTCAACAGGGAACTCTGCAATCATCCTCAAACTAATCTATGCTGTATTAACACAGTGGAATGGATTTTTAGAAAGTACAGTGGCAAAATTTCAACTCTGCGGTTATTAAACCTAATTTGCCCTAAATCCCCACTGATGGATTTATGTCCCCTGCCTTCTCAGAAACAACGTCTTCTCCAGAGGATAAACTAAAAGAAGCTAAATAAACATCACAAGACTGAATGGATGGCCTATTGCAATCCTGTCTTTCCTGAGGTATCTAGCAGCAACACAAACTCTGAGAATGAAAAGTGGATCACTGAGAATTACTTCACAGAAGATTATATTTACTGAGGTGTGTCTTGTAGTTATTTCATGACAATAAGAGGAGGATTAGCATCTTCTTCTGTATTTAGTGTGACACTTTATTTGAAGACATGAGGTGAGTTCACCCAAATAGAAAAGTTGACCCTCTGTCAAATGGATGAGAATATCAAGGGCCGAATTTTCAGTGTGTCTGTTCAACATCTCCTAGGAAGGCGTAGGGCTTTATTTAGGGAAACCCTGATTGCTCCTAACTTTGGTCTTCTTTTACAATGTAAGTACCTGATTACATTTCAGAAAAGAATGTGGCAAAAGTTTTAAGCTTGTTTGGGATAGGCAATTTTACTCCCTGGCCTAAAGATTCATAAATCCCCTGCACTCAGCCAAATGTCTTTGAGGCATACACAACCTATAAACAATATATTTTCTTCTACACGGGTGTCTCCAAATTGTCCAAGGTGAGGATGTCAGAAATACTGTGACCACAGAGTTAAATTTCCATAAAGTTGTTGGGCTTTTTTTAGAATTTCTCCTTGTTGTGGTTCATTGTTGATAGAATCTGCGTTTGATCCATTTGAACAATAAAAAAGCATAGCTGCATTCCTTGGCTACCTAGAAACTTTGTATTCATAGATATGTACTAGAAAAGTTTTAAATGGTTATATTCAATATATGTTCTGCCACTTAAAAACTGTATCTGTCACCAAAATACATGGCACCATGACACTGTCTTGCGTTAAGAAGCTGGACCACTGGATGGCTGCCCACAGACAGCTATGTTAGACTGATAAAAACACAGTCTTGTCCTAAGTGTCCGAAGCAGGATCCTGGACAGGAGCCATCTTGAGAGATTATGTCAGAGGTGATACGTACTAAGCTGGGGAGAGGGAAGAATGCCTACTTTGCTGAAAGACAGCAATGTTTATTCCTTGTGTCTGGGAGTTATAAGCTAAGAACTGTGTGGCTACTTCAGCCTAACTCTAAAGTGATGGCTGTAACAAATGCTTTTTTTGCATTTACTAGACATTACCAAGTTCTTTCAAGTTTACCTTAAAAAAAAATGCCCCTTAAGAAAGGAAATAAATGAAAATCAGCTGTATTTATATAAATCTTAGAAGAAGGAAAAAAACCTAGAAAATCAAATTTTAAATTACACTTAAAGTAACATTAAAACCTGAAATACTTGGGAATAAATTTAACAAAAGATGTGCAAGACCACTATATTGAAAATTATAAAATATTGCTGAGTGAATTTAAAGAAGACCTAAATAAATGAAGAGCTATAATATAGTTGCTATACACTGAATTGTGTCCTCCCAAAATGTATATGTTGAAGCCTTTAACATCCAATGAGATTATACTGGGAAATAAAGTCTATAGTAAATAATTAAGGTTAATTGAGGTCATAAGTGTGGGCCTTAATCTGATAGGGTTGGTGCCTCTTTATAAGAGAAAAAGAAACCTGAGTTCTCTCTCCCTGCATTGTGAAGACATAGCTAAGGTAACTGTCATCACACCATGAGGAAAGACTTCAGCCAACACCTTGATCTTGGACTTAGCCTCCGGAACTGTGAAAAAAAAGACACATTTCCATTGTTTAAGCTACCCAGTCTGTGGTGTTTTGGTATGGCAGCTCAAGTTGACTAAGACCATCATCTTGAATTTTAAAATTCAATATTATTATTAATGCTATCATTATTATTATATTGAATATTATTAAGATGTCAATTCTCCCCCAACTCATTTAGAGAATCAATGCAATCATAGTCAAATGTGTTTTCATTGGCAAGAAAAAAAAGCAAACTTTTTTTCCCAGAAATAGACAGGTTGATTCTAAAATTTACCTGACATAGAAACTAGAAGAGACAAAGTAAACCTAAAAAAGAACAGCAAAGTTGAAGAACTCCACTTGTCTACTGATTTAACGATTTTCTCTAAAGTTATAGAAATCAAGATAGTGTGGAATTGATGAAACAATAGACAAATAAGTTGATGCAACAGAGTACAGAGCCCAGAAATAGACCCACAGACACTTGGTCAATTAGGTGGTAAGGTGCTAAGGCCATTCAGTGAGAAAATAGAGCCTTTTCAAAAACTGGTGCTGAAACACTTGAATATCCATGTGAAAAAAGTAAAATAAATATTTATCACTACCTTACTCCACAAAGTAGTAATATGAGACAGACCCTACGCCTAATTATGGAAATTAAAACTATTAATTTTCTAGAAGAAAATGTAGGAGAATATTTTCATGATCTTCATATTCAGAAAAAAATTTTAGACAGAACACAAAAAACACTAATCATAAAAAATAATAAATTAGACTTCATCAAAAATAAAAACATCTGTTCATTGAAAGATAGTATTAGGAAAGTTATTCTTTCAATATTTTTTCCTTTTTCCACTCCCATTATGTGTGTGTGTGTATGTGTGCATCTGACAAGAGACATGTATCCATCATACATAAAGAATTCTTATAACTTAATAAGAAAAACCATTCAATTTCAAAAAAGAAAGAGAGAGAGAAAAGAACTTAAACAGACACTTTACAAAAATTCAGTAAGGACATGAAAAGGATTCAACAACACTCAATAGTCATCAAAGAAATGCAAATTAAATCTCAATGAGAGTCTTGTTCATATCCTATCTAATAAAGAGGGAATATGCTAATTGACTGTCCCGCCCTCAAAGATGGTGGCACCCACAGCCAATAAGGAGGGAATATGCTAATTGACTGCCCCACACTCAAAGATGGCAGCGCCCACAGCCACAACATAGTGGCACCCAGTCCCCTCAGCCCCTCCAGGGTGGCAAGAGCGTGGCAAGGCCGGGCCCACCTGAGGGTGGGCCTGGCCACTCCACGTGCCTGCCAAGAGAGTCCCCCAGTCCCCTCAGCCCCCCAGCCTCCCAGGGCAGGCCCGAGGCACAGGCAAGCCTCAGATGTCGGCTGCCCAGCTGCCCAGGGCCACCCGAGGTTCAGGTAACCAGGGCCGGCTGAGGCTTGTGCTGCCAGCAGTGGCAGTCGCAGAGGTGTGATGGGGCATCGCCTTCCCCTGATTGCCGGGTCACCTCTCGCCCCTGAGGGCTCCCAGACTGTGAGAGGGGACAGGCCAGGTTGAGGGACACCCCCCTCTCCAGTGCATGAATTTTCATGCACTGGACCTCTAGTCTACTATAATGGTTAATGTAAAAAGACCAGTAACTCTAAATGTTGGCAGAATGTGGTATAACTAGAATCCTATATAATAAAAGGATAATATGCAAATCGACCGAATGGTGGAATGACCAGTGGCTATGACACACACTGACCACCAGAGGGCAGATACTCAATACAGGAACTGCCCCCTGGTGGTCAGTGCACTCCTGCAGGGGGAGCGCCACTCAACCAGAAGCCAGGCTCATGGTTGGTGAGCACAGTGGCAGTGGCGGGAGCCTCTCCCGCCTCCACGGCAGCACTAAGGATGTCCTACTGCTGGCTTAGGCTTGCTCCCCGCCTAAGTCGGACATCCCCCGAGGGTTCTCGGACTGTGAGAGGGCATAGGCCAGGCTGAGGGACTCTTCCCATGTGCATGAATTTCATGCACTGGGCTTCTAGTTCTCATATACTGCTGAGGAGAGTATAAAATGGTATAGTTATTTGGGGAAAATGTTTGGGAATTCATATAAAGTTAAACATACACATATCCAGTAATTCCATTCTTACAGATTTACCACAGAAAAATAAAAACATATATTTGCAAAAAAAGACTTACACATGAATGTTTATAGATGCTTCACCTGTAATATTTGAAAACTGTAAATAACTCAAATGTCACCAATAGGAGAATAGATAAACCAATTGTGGTGTATTCATATAATGCAATAGCACACAACAATTAAAAGGAATGAACTATTGAAACATACCATAATATGGATGAATTGCATGACCATTATGTTGACTCATAAACTAGATACAAATGAAGACAGTGTAGTTCCATTTATATGAAGTTCAAAAACAGACCAAAATAATCTATGGAATTAGAAATTACAACAGTGGTTGCCTATGGGGATGGGGATTGACAGGAAGAGAACACGAGCACGAGGAAAATTTCTGGAGTGTTGGAAATGTTCCCTTTCTTGATAAGGATGTTTGCTGCATGTAGGTACATATTTGCCAAAATTCATAGAATTGTGCACTTAAGATGTGTGAATTATATGTGAATTATACAATACATGTATAAAAAATGATGAGGGAAAATATACTAGAGAAGAACTGGCTTGCTCTAAATTTTGTAAAATACCTCAGTTCCACCTTCCAAATGTTCTCTGAGCTCACAAAATATTTTTTCTTCTCCCTTTTCTCCCCATGACAGAAGTCTACTTAATTTTCAAAAGGTGAACCAGTCTATCAAATGTTCAGATAACAAATGAAAAACACAAAGCCAGGAAAAGTGGGAATATTTCAGGTTAAAATTGCTCCACCCTCATTATAAATATTTATCATTTCACCTGGTATCTCTTACCAGGTGATGATGACAAATTATGATGATTATGATAAGCTATTAATATTTGTATAATGATTTATAATTGACAAAGTGTTTCAGATATATGAGATTAGGTGCACCTTGGTGCTACATTAAAATCTACCATATTTTTCCATGTATAAGATGCTATTTTTTTCTAAAATCATTAGACTGAAAATTGAGGGGCATCTTATACATGGAAGTCAGCCAAGGAGGGAGCCACACAAACCTTGTCAACAGGCATCCTCTAATCAGGAGCCTTATTGTTACTGACGTCAGCTGATGCCATTATTGGAGGTGGAGGTGAAGAGTATGCAGATGCAATAGGAACCGGAGCATTCTGAGCCCATAAAAATGTCAAAAAATAAAAAGATAAATACCAGTAAGTGATTGTCTTACTCTGCAAAATTCAAACTGAGTGTAATCAGCTATGGAAATAGAGCTGAAGAGAGACCATTTGGACCTCCTCCCACTGAGTGTATGATCAGACAGTGGAGAAAACAGGAAGAACAACTCCTTAAGATGTCAAAAAAAAGAAGAAGGCCTTAAGAGGAAAACCAGCAAAATGTTTAAAATATTGATTTCTTAATTTTGGTTTGGAAAAGTGGGAGGCGTCTTATACATGAGGGCATCCTATACAAGGAAAAATATGGTGCATCCTTTATTTGTTCATTTTATTCTCTAGGTGTTTTAACATCATTGGACTATTTATATTTTCAGCTAATGAACATTATAAAAAACTAGAGGCCCGGTGCACAAAATTCATACGCAGGGGGTGTGTCCCTCAGCCCAGCTTGCACCCTCTCCAATCTGGGACCCCTCGAGGGATGTCCAACTGCCCGTTTAGGCCCGATCCTACCGGGATTGGGCATAAACGGGCAGTCGGACATCCCTCTCACAATCCAGGACTGCTGGCTCCCAACTGCTCGCCTGCCTGACTTCCTGATTGGCCCTAACTGCTTCTGCCTGCCAGCCTGATCACCCCCTAACCACTCCCCTGACAGCCTGATTGATGTCTAACTGCTCCCCTGCCAGCCTGATTGGCCCTAACTGCCCTCCCCTGAAGGCCTGGTCACCCCTAACTGCCCTCCCCTGAAGGCCTGGTCACCCCTAACTGCTCTCCCCTACAGGCCTGGTCACCCCTAAGTGCTCTCCCCTGCAGGCCTGGTCCCCCCCAACTCCCCTCCCCTGCAGGCCTGGACCCCCCAATTGCTCTCCCCTGCAGGCCTGGTTGCCCCCAACTTCCCTCCTCTGCCAGCCTGGTCACCCCTAACTGCCCTCCCCTGCAGGCTTGATCGCCCCCAACTTCCCTCCCTTGCAGGCCTGGTCCCTCCCAACTGCCCTCCCCTGCTGGCCTGATTGCCCACAAGTGCCCTCCCTTGCAGGCCTGGTCCCTCCCAACTGCCTTCCCCTGCTGGCCATCTTGTGGCAGCCATCTTGTGTCCACATGGGGGCAGCCATCTTTGACCACATGGGGGCAGCCATCTTGTGTGTTGGAGTGATGGTCAATTTGCATATTACTCTTTTATTAGATAGGATGGTTTGCTTATACATATACTTGCACCGAAAAATCAGAAGAATCACTTTCACATTCACTTTGTAATCCAATGAGTTGGACTCATATTGGATGGTTTGCTACTTTAGGTTCCTTTTTGTTACTTATTATTCATTAAACAATTATGTGTCTACCAAGTACTGTGTGCTGAACATTTTTTAGATCTTTAAGTGTCATAGTAAATATATCTAGAGTCCTTACTCTCAAGGACAATCTTGTAACAAAAATTTAACTAATACAATACAAGGATGAAAGTATAAATAAAGGCATTTCGAAATTTTAGTGAGAGTCTAAAATGGGTGGGGAACCTTTTTTATGCCAACTGCCATTTGGATATTTATAACATCATTCACGGGCCATACAAAATTGTCAACTTAAAAATTAGCCTGCTATTTTTGGTGAAACATTTAACTAACTCACCCCTAATGCCTTGGCAGGGACAGACAAAATGATTTTGTGAGCCTTTACAGCAGGAGGGCTGGACATTCCTCACCCCTGGTCTAAAGGAAGGTCCCTACTTCAATCTATTTGAAATGAAGTAAAATTTAAATGAAAAAAACAATTGTGCACACTGGGATAAGAGGTCATAGAAAGCATCAGAGAACTTCTATTCAAGTCATTCTTAACCTTTTGCACTCGGTGTCGAGTGTGACTCGACTCGGTTAGCATCGGTAGCAGGAATCGAGAAAAAAGCAAGTGAGTGCAAAGGGTTAAAGAAAGCATGATTTACCAGGAAATGAAAAAAAATTGTACAAGGAGAGTGCTTAAAGTGAGAAATGGTCCAAAACCAAATTACCATTTAAATGCGTGAAGAAGAAGAAAGAATGGGTAAAAATGAGTGCTAAAGAATATTATGAGAGGTTGGAAGAGAAAATGTCTCTGAAAACACAGAAGAAATTTCAATGCTATCAAAAATGTCTGGAGATCAGTTAAGGTAAGTAGGAAAGAACAGTGTCCATTGGATTGAATAACTGGGAGAGTGCTGGTTGCATTAACCAGAGTGATTCCAACAGAAAGACAGAAACAGAATATGGGTTACTTTATAACCTAAAGGAGTAAAAGTCTGGAAGAAAAAGGTTGTGCATGCAATTTAAAGAGCACTGGCTTTAGAATCAGAGACCTGGGTTTGAGTTCTATCCTCTGTCACCTCTCGGTGTGTGATTTAAGAAAGTCACTTCATCCCCCATGGATCTACAGTTTTTCCTGAGTATAAAACAGAAATAAGACTTTTCCTCCACCAAGCCCATGTAGTTTTTCTTTCCCCCCCCCCCGCCCTTTATTGATTAAGGTATTACATATGTGTCCTTATCCCCCCATTGCCCCCGACTCCTCCACTAATGCCCTCACTCCCCTGGTGTCTGTGTCCATTGATTAGGCTTATAAGCATGCATACAAGTCCTTTGGTTGATCTCTCCCCCTTACCTCGACCCTCCCCTTCCTTCCCTCTGAGGTTTGACATTTGACGGTCTTATCAATGCTTCTCTGTCTCTGGATCTGTTTTTGTTCATCAGTTTATGTTGTTCATTGTATTCCACAAATGAGTGAGATCATGTTATATTTATCTTTCTCTGACTGACTTATTTCGCTTAGCATAATGCTTTCCAGTTCCATCCATGTTGTTGCAAATGGTAAGAATTCCTTCTTTTTTACTGCAGCATAGTGTTCCATTGTGTAGTTGTACCACAGTTTTTAATCCACTCATCTGCTGATAGGCACTTAGGTTGTTTCCAAATCTTAGCTATGGTAAATTGTGCTGCTATGAACATAGGGGTGCATATATCCTTTCTGATTAGTGTTTCTTGTTTCTTGGGATATATTCTTAGAAGTGGGATCACTGGGTCAAATGGGAGTTTAATTTTTAGTATTTTGAGGAAACTCCATACTGTTCTCCACAATGGCTGCACCAGCTTGCATTCCCACCAGCAGTGCACGAGGGTTCCTTTTTCTTCACATTCTCGCCAGCACTTGTCGTTTGTTGATTTGTTGATGATAGCCATTCTGACAGGTGTGAGATGATACTGCATTGTCATTTTGATTTGCATCTCTCAGATGATTAGTGATTTTGAGCATGTTTTCATATGTCTCTTGGCCTTCCTATGTCCTCTTTCGAAAAGTATCTATTTAGGTGTGTTGCACATTTTTTGGTTGGGTTGTTTATCTTCCTTTTGTTAAGTAGTATGAGTTCCCTGTAAATGTTGAAGATTAAACCCTTATCAGTGATAACATTGGCAAATATGTTCTCCCATGCAGTGGGCTTTCTTGTTTTGTTGATGGTTTCTTTTGCTGTACAGAAGCTTTTTATTTTGATGTAGTTCCATTTGTATGTTCTTGCCTCTTTTGTCAAATATTAATTTAGCATAGTGGTTTGGGTCAATTTCTGGGTTCTCTATTCTATTCCATTGGTCTATGTGTCTGTTCTTGTGCCAGTACCAGGCAGGAAGAATTAGAAAGAAAGCAACAAGAAAAGCCCAGAGTGAGCAGAAGGAAGGAGATAATAAAGATCAGAGCAGAAATAAATAACATAGACACTAAAAAAAAACAATACAAAAGATCAATGAAACCAAGAGCTGGTTCATTGAAAGAATAAACAAGATTGATGAACCTCTAGCCAGGCTCACCCAGAAGCAAAGAGGGAGGACCCAAATAAACAAAATCAGAAATGAAAGAGGCGAAATAACAACAGACCCCACAGAAATACAAAGGATTGTTAAAAATACTATGAACAACTCTATTCCAACAAATTAGACAACCTAGAGGAAATGGACATATTCCTAGAAAAATACAACCTTCCAAAATTCAATCAGGAAGAATCTAAAAATCTCAATAGGCTGATTGGAGAAATATGGAGAAAATTGAAGCAGTCATCAAAAAGCTTCCAGCAAACAAAAGCCCAGGGCCAGATGGCTTCATAGGGGAGTTTTACCAAACATTCAAGGAAGAACTAAAACCTATCCTCCTCAGACTATTCCAAAAAATTCGAGAGGAAGGAACACTTCCAAGCTCCTTCTATGAAGCCAGCATCACCCTAATACCAAAACCAGATAAAGACAACACAATGAAAGAGAATTACAGGCCAACATCCCTCATGAACATAGATGCCAAAATTCTAGCAAATCGGATCCAGCAGTACATCAGAAAGATCATACACCATGACCAAGTAGGATTTATCCCAGGGATGCAAGAATGGTACAATATCTGCAAATCAATAAACGTGATACATCACATAAACAAATTGAGAGATAAAAATCACATAGTCATATCAATAGATGCAGAAAAAGCATTTGACAAAATCCAACAACCTTTCTTGATAAAAACCCTCAGCAAAATGTGAATAAAGGGATCATACCTCAACATAATAAAAGCCTTATATGACAAACCTACAGCCAACATCATACTCAATGGGCAAAAACTGAAACCATTTCACCTAAGAACAGGAACGAGACAGGGATGCCCACTTTCACCACTCCTGTTTGACATAGTTCTGGAAGTGCTAGCCATAGAAATTCGACAATAAGAAGGAATAAAAGGCATCCAAATTAGAAAAGAAGATGTAAAACTGTCATTATTCACAGATAACATGATACTGTACATAGAAAACCCTAAAGACTCCATAAAAAAATTAATAGACTTAATAAATGAATTTGGCAATGTAGCAGGTTACAAAATTAATGCCAAGAAATCTATGGCGTTTTTATACACCAATAGTGAACTTACAGAAAGAAAGATTAAAAAACAATTTCATTTACCATTGCACCAAAAAAAAATAAGATTCCTAGGAATAAACTTAACTGAGGAGGTAAAAGACCTGTACTCGGAAAACTACAGGATACTGAAAAAAGAGATAGAGGAAAACATAAACAGATGGAAGAACATACCGTGCTTATGGATTGGTAGAATCAACATCATTAAAATATCCATACTACCCAAAGCAATCTACAGAGTCAATGCAATCTCCATTAAAATACCAACAGCATATTTCACAGACCTAGAATGAACTCTCCAAAAATTCATCTGGAATAAAATAAGACCCCCAAATAGCTGCAGCAATCCTGAGAAAGAAGAACAAAGTGTAGGAGGGATCTCAACCAGATATCAAGCTGTATTACAAACCCTTGTAGTTTTTCTGAGTCAAATGAGTTGGGTTGGTAAAAATATATCGTTAACCATAAGTTCTGTTCCCTGACTCTGATGACCCCACATTATCACACTCTGAGGTATTGCTGAACTAATAACAGAGGTGGCACATTTAATGCAATGAGTGATTTTCCAAAAAGTTGCACAAATCAAATAGCAGTCACCATTTTTAATTAATTCGTTATTTAAAGAAAACTATGGTGAATCTTGCAAAAAGTGACAAATCTTTTTTAATATGAACAGTAATTCTGCAACATTTTTTTCTTTCTCTTTCTTTCTCCTTCTTGTTCTCTTTATTCTTCCTTCCTTTCTTTCTCCATTTCTTTTTTGACCTTAATATCATCTGTATGATTTCTTTAAACCATGAAGTAGGACATAACTTATGTTAGAAAACACAGGATACAACTAAACAAACAAACAAAAAAAAAGATTTAGTATTTGTTAGAAAAGAAATTGTACTAAATTAGGATGGAATGGGACAAAGAATATGCAGACTAAGTTAGGCTTGGAAAAAAGAATACCTACAACTATAAAAAAATAGATATACTTTCCTTGAAATCCTCACACCTACCAATGTCACCATTGCACAAAGGGGCAGCAATCTTTTGAGCTGAGGCACCATTTAATTGTCTCAGAAACACTCTGAGGCATCAGTAGGAAACCTCAAACATCAACAAGGGAAAGGCATAAAAATATAGAGTAAAGTATGACAAAGAAAGTCACATAATAGTACTATAAGTGGGCAAGAGAAAGAAAGAAAAAGAGAAAAGTTAAGAAAAAAAAGCAGAGAATGGCAGTAGAGCAGAAGGCCATAGACTTTGAAGGTCAACTTCGATGGGATTCCTGACTCCACCATCCCCCAGATTTCTGTCCTTGAACAATTTATTTAACCATTTGGAGTTTCTTTCCTGGTCTGTTAATGTAGACAATCATACACACTTTATAAAGTAGTTATGAGAATTAAATGAGATAATAAGTGCCTAGGAGACTGGTACATTGTTAGTATTCACAAATGAGTACATGTTATATCTTTTTATGAGAGGCCTTTGTTTTCCCCATTTGATTTTGCACACTGAAAAGAGGAGCCAGAATAAAAGTCTTGTGGAAGCAAGTCTGCCAGCAGTGTACCTCACACTAGGGATCTCAGCATATTTGCTCAGCCTTGAGGGTGGGCTCTTTCAAATATCCCCATGTGCATTTTATTCTTGTCTCTTTCTCTGCCTTTACTAAAATTTACCAACTCTTTCTATTGCACCTGGTTTAGTGATTCTGTATACTGTATGCACTGAAAGCTATAGTCATAAAATGCAAAAAAAAAAAATACCACATTATTTATTCAGAATCGTCAACTTCCCTGCCTCTGATGACCCCACATTATCACACTCTGAAATTAGAAACCCTGCATTTGCAATTTGACTGTGTTGGATCTGGGTTTTCACAACATGTAGTTTGCACAGTAATAATGCTTATAGATCTTTCATTTTTCTACAGAAATTAATTGCCTAAACCACAATGATTTATAGTCACACTGAACATGATTATTAATTTTCCTGATGATTATACCTGTGGGCGGCAACAAATCTACTTGTGATAGACCTGACTTTGAATTGCTGCTAAAACTAAAATGTCCATAAGGTAATAACAACTAATTTTTACCTTAATCAACTTATACTTAAAAGAATTTAATATAGGGCACTTGTGCCTTGTGGGAAAACTTGTTTGAAATATAAGGTGCTGAGTTATTTATGAGAATAATTATATATTTGTTACTCTAGTTTGTACTGGGAAATCAGGATCTCAAATGAGTCTGAGATACATTAAAAAATATAATGAACTCAGCAGAGTTGTACACACTAAAGAACTTTTGCACTAAGGTAAATACATAACCTGGCATAGCTACTCTGAATTATTACAGCCCACTAAACCATGCTGCCTTTCCTCGCTTCCCTAGTCCTGCTAGAGCCTCCAAGTGCTATCATTGGTAACAAGAAAGTGAAGACATTTGATACCTAAGAGAACAGCCTTGTCCTTCCTTCCTCGTTATTCACCCTAAAATCATTTTCAAATGGCCTTGTACTTGTGCTCCAATGAGTACACTTCCTTATCAATTGCTCCTGATGGGGGGAAAATACCATGAGTTTGGGGACATTGAACCCAGATCCTGCAATCTTCTGTCTCACAAGCACTCTCTTCTTCATTTTATGGTGCTGGGAGGTTCATTCATTGCTGTAGTAGATTTGTTTCTCCCTGTTGGGATACAAGTTACAAAAAAGAGAAGGCTTTGATTATTGGTTGATATGCATACCTTATATAATTCAGTATGTTCATGGCCCAGAAATATTTAAGGCTTTTCCCTGATTAGTGGCATTATGCAGTTATGCAAATAATCTGTTATATCTAGGCACATTATGCCGTTATGTAAATGATCTATTTCATTTATATTTCCCATAGAGTAATGGGGTAAGGAAGAAATGTTCTCCTGCATTTCCCCTGGTTTTTAATGAGTTGCTTAGACATATTTAGCTGGTGATCAGTCTTGGGATTTCTGGGACCGGATGTGAGTTAGCTTTTCTATCTGATCACCATGACCTGTCTCTAACTTTCCCATTTAATTCAGCACATATTTATTGGGTGTTTATTGTGTGCAAGGTTTTTGTGTGGTTGGGGACCACCTGAAGGGACTCAGGTCTTGCTCAGGCAGACTCTGGGAGGGATATTATGTACCTTATGATCTTTCTTCTCTGACAACCTGGATACATGATGAAGGTCTGTTTAGCGCCATCCATTTTAGAACTTCTTAGCCGGAAACGATTTCTTTTAAATTTATTAAAAAATGTAGTAAAAGGGGAAATTATTTAGAATGTCTGATTATAGGTTATGCAATGAAATATACAGAGTAAGCTAAATAATTTAAATATAGATATGGCCATTGACAACAGGCTACAATTAAGATACAAACCAAACCACAATATGGATCTGGGATAAACGAAAGTTTCCTTGTATTTGGAAAGTGAATTAAATATATGCTCATTTGCGTGGTACCTCAGGTTTCAGTCTATTGCAACATCACTAAGGCTAGTGTACAGTCCACAGGAGTTTAAACCAAATCAATCATTTCCTTTTATCTAGACTGATATGCTAATTGTAGAGAATTCTCAGCCTTTCTGTCACCAACTGCTCAACATTTATTGATTCATTTAACAACTACTTACTGAGCACCTACCTTGTGTCAGGGCGCCAGCCCTCATGCAGTCTGGTAGAGAAGAAAAAGTAATCTAAGAACAAACACATTCAGGAACTGTGCTAGGGGCCAGGAAGGACAGGAACCTGGGCTATAAAGTGTCCTTGTTAGGGAAGTCAGAGAAAGTTCAGACTTTTGGGTCCTGGGTCTTTTTCAACCACATTTGGCTATAACAATATGCTTTGATGAGCTGCCACAGCTACCTGTGCAATGACTGGTGCATATTTGTCAGGGTTAACAGTCTATGAAATCACATGGTTCCTTCCCTCTATGGTGGTTGTAATGAATGGAATTTTTTTTTTAATTCCTCTGGATTTGGGTGGGAATAGAGCAATTTCTGACCTGAGTACTCCATCAAACATCTTTCCCCAGTTCTTAAAAATGTATAATAATTCTATAATTCTTCCTGTGTCATATTATCTTTATTGTTTAGCCATTTCACAATCACATATGTCTGTTGAATCAGTACTAAGCACTCAGTCTGATGATGTTATTCAACTCCTCTTATAAGTGGAGGATCTTGCTGAGGAAGATAATTAAAGAAAAAACAATTCTTAAAATTTTCAATAGGATATAGTGGGCCTTAACTGCTTCTGATTATGATTCAATTCAATAGAATTTATTATGTATGGAAATCATATCATTGTTGACAGTTATCTACTTCCCTTTCCCTGTAAGAATATTCTGTTGCTATGTGACTTACAATACCTTCCTTGGGAGGAGCATTAGGCTTGATCATATGATTTGCTTTGGCCAATGAAATGAAAGTGAATGTCTGGTACAACTGTTCTGAGTAAAATCTTTAAGTATCATTACATATGTTTTCTCTATCTCTCTCCTGTATTTTCTCTCTCTGCCAGAAAAAAAAGGCATATTCCAGAGGCTTCCTGCTACTTCTGATCCTAGATTCTTAAATGAAAATGTCATATGGAGCAGAACAGAGCCAAAGCCAAGTGAGAAACAAGCCTGAGTGGTGAAAGCCTAACCTAGTGAAAGTTGACTGGTGGATTAAATACAAAAGGTATGAGCCCCACTCCTAGAAATTAGTAAGAGGACTGTGGTCTCTGTCCTCAAGGACCACTCACTAGTTTTTTAATA
Organism: Cnephaeus nilssonii; assembly: GCF_951640355.1. Taxonomy (NCBI): domain Eukaryota; kingdom Metazoa; phylum Chordata; class Mammalia; order Chiroptera; family Vespertilionidae; genus Cnephaeus; species Cnephaeus nilssonii. The sequence continues at coordinate 39,110,242 of NC_137078.1, forward strand.
CTGATTTATAAACTAAGAGGGTGTCAGAAGCCACAATGAGTTTGAGTCCTTAAAGTAAACTTCATTCACACACACACACACACACACACACACACACACACACACATTCTAAATGCTCTGTAGAAAATGAAGGCACACTTCCCCACTTATTTCTCCCTAGTATAAAGAACAAATTTTAAAAGGAGCCAATACAGTAGATCTACCAACCTAAACTTAGAAAAACAAGACAAAAAAGTACCTTGTAATTCCCTTTTGATTTAGCAATCTCTGTTCAACCTACTAGTATTTCCTTATTTTACTTTTAAAATATTGCAATTAACATTAGTAGCTTCTTGATTTTTCTCATCTCCACACCTCAAATAAAGGGAGCAATTTGTTCAATTTCTCTACATATTCTTTGAAGGGGCCTGATTTTAGTCTCCAAGGTTGATATCAAGTATTACCAATGTCCATTCTTTGGATCTGAGCTATTTCCTCAACTCTAACAAGTAGCTGCCTTTGATATGTGCCTACGATGTTTTAAGGCCAGAAGGCCATTAGCAGCCGAAGCAGAAAACCTACAAGTTTCCAAAGCATAACTTTCTGTGAGTACAAGTAAATTTGGTGAGTTTACAATACATAGTTGATAGATTCTAATAACCTTAGATATATATAGATTAGGATAAAATGGCATATTTGTAAGCTAAAAGCTCCTTCAATTCAGTGATCCAGTATCCATCCTAATATATAAAAACCCAGGGTCTCTAATGACCGACCAAAGGCTCAACTGAACACCAGAAGTCAGTCCTGCAGCCAGTGCCAAGGGGGCTGCAGATCAGGCTCAGAGAGAGGCCCAAAGAGAGAAGCAGGGTCTGATCAGCAGCCTCCATGGCAGCTGTTGATCAGCCGTTGCCTCTCTCTTTCTCTCCAGGCTTCTCCAGCAGCTGCGCCTCTGTTTCTCTCTGGGCCTCCTCAGGGGCTGCTGATCAGCCCCGCCTCTATGATCAGGCCCGGAGATGCTGACTGGCATAGAAACCGACCAATAAGAACCAAATATGTGTGAACTGTGAGGAGGCAATGGCTGTCTAGGAAGTGGAGCTTTTGATGCTGACTGGCATAGAAACCAACCAATCAGAACCAAATCTGGGTGAACTGTGAGGAGCCAATGGCTGCTTAGGAGGCAGAGCTTTTGACACTGACTGGCATAGAAACCAACCAATCAGAACCAAATTGGCTGGCAGGGGAGGGCAGTTAGGGGTGATCAGGCAGGCAAAGGCAGTTAGGGGCAATCAGGCCAGCAGGGGAAAGGAGCTGGGGGCAAGATCAGGTTGGCAGGGGAGGGTAGTTAGGGGAGATCAGGCAGGCAGGCAGGTGAGTGGTTAGGAGCCAGAAGTCCCAGATTGCGAGAGGGATGTCCGACTGCCCATGGGATCAGGCCTAAACTGGTAGTCAGACATCCCCCAAGGGGTCCCCGATTGAAGAGGGTGCAGGCTGGGCTGACGGAAGCCCCCCCCCCCCCCCCGCACAAATTTTGTGCACCAGGCCACTAGTAAACTTATAAAAGGTTATGATCAGTACAATTCTAAGGCTTGTTCTACTATTGCAGAACATACTTGTCTCTGATATAATATTATTTCTATGAATGATTTATTTCCTTATACATTTTTGTGCTCTCAGTATTTCAAAGAAAACCAATGTTATACTTGTAGTATTTACAATGGAATACATTTTAAGGCAAAAAAAAAAAAAAGAGGAAGAAGTAGAGATAAATTTATAGAAGGAAGGAAAAAAACAAAAGGAATAAGGGAGGGGGAAGAAACTGATGAAAAACTAGAGAAAAAGGCATAATTGAAGAGTGAAACAGGTAAAGAGAAGAGACAAGTTGAGGTAGTAGAAACTAGAGAAAGAAAGAATATGAAAAGGGGGAAGAAAGTGTGGAGACAAAAAATGATGCTTCAAAAACACTGAAAATGAAGAGAAAAAAACTAAAGGTAATGACAAGAAAAATATGGAAAATTGAATATTTTAAAATGAAAAACATTATAATTTTAAATCTTATAATAAATATGAAAATAAGAAGAAATGTTTGGAGAGTTAGGGTTCTAGAAGAATTCATTGTCAAGGAGTATAAATGGAAGGGAAGGTAAAAAGAGAAAGGGTTTAAAACAGTCAACTGATACTATAGGAAATGCTAAAGAATGAAAAGTTAGAAATGAGAAACTGGAAAAGCATTGATTTCTTTTGTTTACTATTACCATTTCATTTTGTCTTTTTAACTTTTTATTATTGTAAATGGATTGTACCAACAATACCAGTATTGCATACTGTACATCATTCTCTAGGTTATATTACATGTATAAATCTGGAACAGTATTGGATAAAAATACACCCAAAAGGGAAAACGACACATAAAAGTCAAAGATAAACTATAACTTGACAATGTGCACAAAAATATCATCTGTTCCAAATTATATACCCTTAGCTTTCTAATGCCAACTTTAAATTATGTTTGCCTTTCTCATGCATTTTCAGACTTGTTAAGCAGAATCACAAACTAATATTTGTTTTGCTGCTTACTTGGAGGAAAATCAACTCTCATTGTGGTGAAATCAGTGAAGGTGGTGGGATCACAGAAGCCCGCACTTTGAGAGATGGAGATAGTCTGTTCCACATGGAGACCAGCTCCTTCAGGCATCTCCACGTGGTCTTCCCCTGCATCCTCAAAGAGGTATTCTCCTTGCACATTATTCCCTTTGGTAGGTTTTTCACACTCTTGTCTCTGGAGATTAAGTTCTTTCGTTTGGGAATACATTTTTGCCTTAGCTAGGAAACAATTGAGGCATCAGTACCCTTTATACAGAAATAAAAAGAAAAGATTCTCTTACGTTGTTTGTACTTGGTCTTGCCTGGCCAGGTTGAAGTTTGCTGTCTTCAAAAGTAGGGAGTCTTTTGCAGAATAGGCTGCTTGCCAGGTTTCGTCTGGGCCTCATGGGCCTGAGATTTACTGTTTTTAATCTTTTTTCTGATGGGCATTCTAAATACCTGTTTCATGCAATGTTTAATTTCAGCACAGCAGGTATTAGTGTATCCAAAAATGGGACTAAGCCGCCTGTTTCCTTGTATGATGAAATGCCTAAAACAGCTAGGCTTTTACAGCAGCCAGTCCTTTATCCCCTTAACAGCCCGTGCCTGTTTCTTTAAAAATGGTGCTTTTTATGGACCCCTCTGACTATTTCTAAGATAATTTTCCATAGCCCATCTTCCCTACTAAGAATACGAAACTCCACATCTGTATTCATTTGGACAGTTTTTGAACTGAGACTAACGAACAGAAGGAAGGTTTGGGGCTGCTTCCTTTTCACAAGATGGCAGCTTGAGGACAGCAAAGAAAAGCAATCTCTCTCAATTTCTCTATGCATATGTTAATGACACAAAGAGAGATGATCTTCAAAATCGTCAGCAACACCATTAACAATACGTTTGTTAATATTTACAGCTAATGTTAATAGCTAAAGAAATGTTCACTCTTTAGTGCTCAATGAATTCATCTCAACTTCCACATCACTTCCTCTAGGGAGCTTTTCTTGACCTTACACATCTCAGCTCTGTCCCTCCTGGTGCGCAGAGCAACTGCGTTTGCTGCCATTAGTGTATTTATTCCAATGTTTTATCATCTCCATTAGACCATACATTCCATATGGACAGAAAGACTGAATGCCAGACTTACAGCTTGTTGCCAGTAAATATTCATAGTATTAATAAGTGGATAAATCTCTAACCCTATGTATTGCTTAAGGGAGAGCATGCAGAAGTGACTCTCTTTGTCTATAATATAAGCCTGCCTCCCCCCAAAAGGAAGTGTGGAATTCAGTATCCTGGTGTTCATGTCAGACAATATTTGTTAATGTCCAGAAAACATTGGGGTATTTTCCCCATAGTCTAGCTCCATGTTCTCTAAAATGGGCTGTGCAGAATGATCTTTTTGGATGCAGGAGGAAATATTGGGATGTTCACTTGCATTCATGTAAAAAGTAAGCATTACAAGTATTTGCTGAATGAATTGACACTCAAGCCCATGCTGATGTGTGTGAATGTGGGGCAGCCTTGAGCAGCGTGATAATCAGTGGATTCAGAGGGCAGGAGGTGCTAGCACAGCATTTACTGGGGGTTACATGTACTGATAAAATGGATTCATGGAGTCTGTTATCTAACTTTAGTTACACACCAATCTCACAAAGTGGACACCTTATGTTTTTAAATTGATGCAAAACTATAGATTGCAATTAATGCAGGTTATAAAAATGATAGATCAAAGATGACACCAGCAATGTAAGCACGAGCTGAGACATGTATGCTTCCTAGCATGAGCTCCTCAAAAGCCACATTACCAACTAAAATAAGGATAATATAATTGTCTAGGACAATAAGTCAACCAAAAATAAAAAACATTAAGGCAGCCACATTCATTGTCATAAATGATTTTTAATCCAGAGTGTCATGCTTGAGATATTAACTGGTAATAATGGCACATGTATGTAACTAATAACCATCCATAGAGATATGGTCAAAGGTTTTTTTTATTTACGGGTGTTCAATCCAAAGAGCTTGAAGAACATTTGTCCAGAAATGAGCGAGTCCCTTCCTTCTTTCCCATTTCACTTTTCACCCTGTTTTTCTCCACTTTCAGTCTGAAGCCTGTTACTGATTTAAAGGCCACTTTATGGTCCCGCTGATCCTGTAATGCCTATCAGTTTTCATCTGTCTCTCATCCAGGCCAACCCTCTGTTGTCTGGAAGTTAAGTCACTGAATCAATGATAGCTGTGGCTTTTAAGTTAAACATGTAAGGGACTAGAGAAATATTTACAGTGGATAATTCCTTAATATCTTTGTCAGTTCAAAATATACACTAGCAATTCCTGAATACAATGAAATATAAAGCCGCAGTCCCTACCCTCAAAGAAGTGGTTAAAGAGAAAGTATGCAAACTAATGAACAATTAGGAAAGATTGCCCATTGCCACTAATGTCCAAGTCTTCCTTCTTCTCCTGATCGCAGGACCAGTAAGCAGGCCTCCTTCCATGATTTCACATCTGAAAGTAAGTGTGGGCCCATGAACAGAACCCCACTATTTTCCATTCTGATACTCACTAGTGCCATTTCAAGGGCTTTCGCCTCATCACCCCAAATGCCTTATAAAATTTCACAAAGGCCAAAACTATCAATAAATAATGATTTACACTTTATTGGATCTGGATTGAAACTGCAGGACCTATCAATAGACAAGGTTTTGATGATTTCACTGGAAATCCTAAAAATGGAACAGTTTGTCTCAAAGAACAAGGGCATTCTTTGAGAGTTGTCCTGGAGGAGATTTTTAAGATTCCCTGCTTAAAATTTGACACATTAATGATCTTCTATTCAACCCAACAGTCCTTTCTATGAAAGTGTTTAAAGGAATTCACTTACCATTGTCTTTGTTAGTTGGAAATGAATGCTTATTGATTATCGGTATTGATCTACTACTTTAGATAAAAACAATACTTTTCAAAGCACACCCAAAAGAGTTTAAGGACTAAAGTAAAACTGTAACTTCTCCTGGTTACTAGGTGATTGATCACAACTGATTTTGCTGCCATAAAACATAACTTACTGTGACACTGCTTATCTGGGCTCCGGAGTCGGCCCTCATTGAACTGTGCATTATGTATGAATGATTGATGTGGGTTTGAATATTTTGTTAGATTCACCTTTCAATCCATTTTACACAACTGACTTACATAAAAGATGAGACCTCTTGAAAAATTCTTCAGGAGGAATGTAACAATTATGAATTTAAATGACCTCTGCTGATTTTGTTTGCCAGATAAAGCTAATTCCTGCTTTGTTTAGAATCAGAGAGCTGAAGTCAAGCCTGCCTCCTTGGGGAAGTCGTTTTCCCAATAAAATATCTTTTTTGGGGGGGGGGGGGCGTGGGGGGGGGTCTGTGTCAGATATTTAAAAAAAAAAAAAACCTGGTAAAAATCCTAGGAAGGTCAAGGTATGAGAGAGTAGTCAGGATTATGTGAGCAGAGAGAAACAACAAAAGACCTGTCTCTTGGGAATTGTAACATTTGAACTTTATATGCCGACCCACAGTAATTCAACCTTATTTATTCATATCATTGTAACTAACTGAAATATATGTTTTTAGCATTTGCACGGGATTAGATTAAAGCCCATACAAATGGCAGTGGACATACAGTGATATAATGCCGCCTTCATCAGATTATGGGATGGGAATTCATGATCTCTTTGTGCACATAAGATTGGGTTTGACGATGTAAAATGACAGCTGTTTTCATCTAGCTTTTCTCCCCAGTCCGTCTATTTCACACAACAGTCCATCATTAGAGATCATTACTGTATTACTATTGTTAACAAGGAAGAATGAAGCCTATGCCTTCGTCTCTCTTAGATATAATAAGTCTTATGGAACAAGAGTACCCTAAAGGCCCTTCGCTTCTAAAAATGATTAAACTTCATTCAAATCACAGCCTGTAACCCACTTCTGGGCATAGTATCAAAGGCAGCTCCATAGGTGCGATCTGAGGCGGTATACTATTCCTGCCTCAGGTTTTGCACAAGAGTAGTTTGCATGCATTATCCTCAAAGAACAGATTGCTTTTTACCAAAATCCTATGCATTTTGGCACTTGGTGAGTGTCTTAGATGGCATTAACTGTAAAACATTTCTTTTTACATAATTATGGCTTTGTTTTGAGTGTGTGCTAAGATGGTTGTAAAAGTTTTAAATGTGAAGGGCTTGGGGAATAAGAGAAAAATCTTTGAGCAAAAACACAAGCCTGTTGTTAACAATTAAAGTTAAAAATTTCCTGACAGTCTTTCAAAACTTCAGAAAAAAAAAAACACGCGGTTATTTTAATGATTGTTTCCCAAATTACACCATTATCGGAAATGTATAGAAAATACAAGTTGTGGTGATTGCAAAACACCTGGAAAATTAGAGCTATTGTTTTCTGGGCATATTTATGTAGCAATAAGACCATCTTTATCAATAACTGATGTAAATAAATGCAGGGACCTGGTGTTCATTCTAATAATGAGAAACCCTTCTCCGTGCTCAGGAAAGGTCTTTGCCTGAGGCATTTACTCAGATGCCTGAATCCACCAGCCTCGCCATGAATGTGTTAATTGACATGCTTGTATAAATTTTAGTAAAGCCATAATATTTTTGCATGGCAACTATTAAAAATATTTTTTCTCTTAATTTCACCAGGGAGGCTGAGACTCTGAATTTTTCCCCCTTGCAGGAAAGAATAATTTAGATTTTCTTCCATCCCTGTCAGAAGTTGAACAGACGAACAAAACAGATTCTTCAGAGACAATTTTACACAGAGTTACATCCATCCAATTCAATTATAAATTAAATTGACTAACGAACCATAGCTCATTATGGGAATCAATTACTCAGAACTGTCTTTGGACCAAAAATGTGGAAAATAAAAAATAATGGTCATACTTCAATATACCAGATTGTCAACGTTTGAAAGCTCTGTTTTTCTCTAGCTTGGCAGAGTCCAACGCCAAAAAGAAATGATAATCATTTGTTTTACTGTTCCTAGAGATGTTCTCGTTTTATGAAGACTAGTTAATTCTTGAGTTTTGATCTCTTTGGGACGAGTACCTCAGGCTTTTCTGAGATGACAGGCCAACCCTGGAGTCATGTAATCGCATAGGGATCTTTCAGATCGACTTATGCAAATGTGTTATTAAAAGGAACTTCATTTCAGCCTCTAGTGTCACCCAAGAAAGAGTCAGAAATCTTGGGAGGTCATGTTAAAAGCATTTTTTTTAATAAAACGATTCTAGTAACAGGATCGGGAGTCCATAACTCTCTGAAGCATTTTCAGTCCAATTGTTTGGTGACAGTAAATCCACTGAGACTCCAATGTTGCTTTATTTACCAAGCAATAGGGCCTGATAAAAGAATAGTATTAAAGCAATAACATTCTCTAAAATCTTTCTTCTTTTGTGGTCCACAGCCCAGAAATTTTCCATCTGTTACAATGAATTAAAAAATCTGTTCTGCTTTGAACATGTATAGGTAAAGGTGATGTACACAGGCACATGCATATATGAACATAGGAGGACATGTCATCACACAGTGGGAGGGGGCGTCTGTTGCCCATGTAACGTATCATGATAAGATGGTCAAAGAACTGTACTCAGACTTTTTTCAGGGAACTGTACTCCTGAAGATGCTTTAGTTTTCTTTTTCCTCATATACTTATTCACTCACACTTGGAGAGTAACAAGTAAATATTTCAACCTCAAGTGTTCACCTAACTAACTAAGATCTAAAAAAAAACAAAAACCCCAAACCCTTCACTCATATGTATATTGTTTACCCAGGAAAACTGTACTATCAATGAAAACAAGTTAATCCTTATAAGTATATAATTCAGCATCATTTTGCTTAGAACCTCATATTTTAAAAACATCCCTTTCTTAAAATCTTAAAATGGATTGAATCTGAGTGTTTTTCACTAAAACATTTTAAAAAAAACATAAAAGAGCCCTAACCGGTTTGGCTCAGTGGATAGAGCATCGGCCTGTGGACTCAAGGGTCCCGGGTTCTATTCCAGTCTAGGGCATGTGCCTTGGTTGTGGGCACATCCCCAGTAGGGGGTGTGCAGGAGGTGGCTGATCAATGTTTCTCTCTCATCAATGTTTCTGGCTCTCCATCCCTCTCCCCTCCTCTCTGTAAAAAATCAATAAAATATATTAAAATTAAAAAAAAACATAAAAGAGAAGTGGCTGGAATATTTAAAATGAGTTTTTGGCTGATACAATGAGGAGGGAGATGGTTCTTATTTACTTTTTTTAAATCGCTAGAACAAGGGGACAAAAATAGTTGCATTTCCCAGCAGAAGGGGAAGACATCTGAACGAACCTGTAATTGGAAATATAAGCATTATTAAAAGGTTTCTTGAAAAAATCCTTTCAATAAATGGAGTCATAGTTGAGGAATTCACATTCAGGGTCCGACTGAATCATTTACAGGAGGGTTGTTTTATACAGTAAATATACACAACTCAACTCACTGTTTCGATGGCTTTCTCTATTGTGAACAGCTTCAGCCTCGGCATCAGGCTTGGATTCAAATCATCTCTCTCCCTTACTATCTGGGAGACATTGGACAAGACAACCTGTCTACACTTCAGTTTCCTAATCCTTAAGATTGGAATAATAGTAGTACCCATTCCTAATGTTGCTAGGAGAATCAAATAAGGTCATGCACATAAAGTACTTAGCTTAATGCTTGGTACACAATAATACTCAATACATGGTATCTACTATTCCCATTATGGTTGTTCTTTTATAATTTCAGCATATGCAACAGCACAATTCCACACCCAAAGGGAAGAACCTATTCTCTCTTTTCATTTTTTTTTTCCTCAGGCACTCTGTTAAAACTGGGCTGTGCCCTGTTTCTCCAGGAGCCCGTCAAGCAGGCTCAGCTAGTTGTCAGGGCTGCTTACAGCTGCTGGAGGGGGCGCCCAGGGTCTGCAGCTGGGCACGCAGGGGGACTCCTGTGGAGCACAGGTGCAGCTGCCTTCTTTCAGTCCCCCTCATCCTAGCAGCGCCACCACGTCCCAGTCCTCAGCCTCATCCCTAAACCCTGCAGTGCTCAGGGGCCACCCCTCAAGCGCAGGCCATCACAGATGGCTACAAACTAAGTGCTAGCTGCCCTGCAGGCTAAAAACACTCGGGTCTAGAAATCATATAAATATTTCTGATAATTTGTCAGTATTTAGAAGGTGTGCTTCTGAAAAGGCCTACAACCTGGTCACACAGTTTACTGCATGAATATTGTGCTCTCCAGCCCACATTCATCTGACTATGCATGTTATCAGAAGTAAATACCTTTCACTTGACTCCTTCATGTAGCGATAGGCAAGGAATCTGAGTTTGAGAAGCTGAAGTCAGACTTGCACCATATCGCAGTCGTTCTTGGCAAAGCCTTCTGCTGTTTTAATTTTAACCAATTAGAAGGGCCAATCTTCTTTTCGTTCAGAAATGTATTAAAAGATATAACATTCAAAGGCTAGACATGCCCTGCAATTAATTACTGGTGTCCAGCTAAAGGTCTACCATTAGCTATTGCCATGACAACCTTTAGAAGGCCTTGGCCCACCTGTTGCAAGACAGAAACAACATTAGGCGGTTGGTTCCTGCACTTGGCCTCCCTCTGGCCCACGGGGAATTTGTACTAATTAGAATTAGTTGTCCTTCTGTAGTCCAGCTCCTGACACAAATTGCATTCTGTAGCTTCTTGTTCCACTTGAGTTCACAGACAAAATAGCCCATGCCATGTTTGAAATGAAGCAAGGCAATATAAAAGGGTTTTATGTAATTGGCTAATATACTTTAACATTTTAACTAATATTTTAAGTGTTGCTTTCTCGGAAGGGAGCTTCTTTGCTTTCTTCTCCTTTTGCTCAGTAGTTGATTATGATCATACAGCACGTCATTTTAATATGGCTCGTTTGGGTGTCCTTAACCCATTGTCAGGCTCGACTGCATGGAGAACAAAACAAGTGACCTCTAAAAATGATAGTTTGGAATGGCCCCTGGTGATGGGGAAGAGAAGCACAAACAGCAAAGAAAACGAAAGGAGCCTTTCTCACCTCTCACTAAAGAAAAGCTTGAATGAAAACAAGAGCCCATGGAGGAAGAGCCATAATGAAATAGAAAAGTTAGAAAATGAAAGAAATTATGATGATGTTAGCACGTGCAGCTTTGCCAGGAAGAGTGAGTGAGATCCACAGACTCCGAGAGATCCAAAAGGACTCAGCCATGGGGCCTGCAGAGGGAGAGGGAGAGGCTAACACTCGTCAGTTCCCCAGGGAAGACTAATTTTCAGGTCTAACTTTTAGTATCTCGGGACATTAGGAGGGAAGTGAGGAGATTCCACAAGTGGTCTACTTTACGCTGCCCTTCCTGTTCTGAAGAGGACAAGGGTGTTGGCAATGGAACCATGGTGTCTAAGAAGTAAAGTCTATGTGGTCTTGATAATCTCACTGTGGAGTCATTTTAGTTATTTCTAGAAAAACTCAAAGCAAAATCAATGGGCTAAAGAATTCCTGTTAGATTTTCCCCAGGCCTGAAGGAGCCTGAAAGCCTCAGTTCCCCCAGCTCATTTTCATTATGAACTGGAAATTGAATTTGATTCCTGCTTCACCATTCCTATCAAGGTACCTATATTTCCAAGAACTCACGAGACAAATAGTCTCATGGTTTTTATTGGCTTTCTCTCTCCATGGAGGTTTCCTAACCAAAGTATCTTAATCTTCAACAAACAAGTAAGATACAGTTTTATTTTTATTTAAAAAAAAAAAAAAGACCCAGTAAGAGCTAAGAGAGTGTTCCTTTCACAATAGATGTCTCCTTAGTTGGGGAAAACGGTTGCAAAACCACCATTTACTTGTTCGTGAAAGAGGAAGTAGTTTTAAAATAAAATCTATACACATCCCAAATTCATCCTCCAAGCTATCAACCTCATATTGTTCAGAATGGGACTGAGGCCAAGAACAAATATCTCTCTTTCTTTCCCTGACTTTGAATCTGAATTCTGAAATGATAAGAGGTACTTTAAAATTCTTAAAATAGATGGATTTAGGAATGTCTGAGCCAAGGTAGTGCCTAGTTACTCATAGACAAGCCAGAACTGCCTTCATGAGAGTATTCAATGGAAAATGTGCAAAATGTGCAAGAAAAAATTACTAAGAAGTCCAAGGAAAGTTTAAAGCCTCAATTTATCTGAGAAAATTACCTATCTTTTCAATATTTTGTGGTCTAGTGAAAAGTACTGTAGAACTACTTGAACACAACAAAAAAGCCATTCATTAGAAAACAAAAAACTTCCAAATGAAAATGCCAATGTATTTATCAAGAAACAGGTCTCTTCACACTTTCTATTTGTTGGGAATTCTTAAGCTTATCTATTTATTTGTAAAATTCTTCTTTTCTTTGAGCCACCAGGAAGGAAGAAAAAACGTGTTTCAGCAAACTCATTATACGCCACTTCTTCAAAATAGACTCTCCCAGGCCGTGGTATTTTGTGGAAGAGCCACACTCAAGGGGCCAAAGAGCCGCATGTGGCTCGCGAGCCGCAGTTTGCCGACCACGGCACTAGAGCATCCACAATAGATAACATCAGTAATAATAACACAAATGAACATGAGCCACAAAACACAGAACAAACCACATTACATCCCCGGTTGCATAGGCCAGAGCAGTTCATTGACTTGCCATCATGAACGAGCTGAACAATGCATAGAAACTTCTCCATTGTCTTGCCGGAGTATATAATGAGCAACCCTGAAAGACATTTCAGTTGATCCAAATGGTCTCATGAATAGTTGCTCATGGGGAAGATGCAGAGTTAGTCCTTCTCTAATATTCTGTGTTAATGAAACTGCTTTAGACAATTTACATTTACATCAGGATTTATCCTAGGAACCATTTCCCAGCAAGCCTTTTTCCCACTCCCATTCCCAAATCACCTTCCATATTCTCCTCTAGCTTAACTCTTCACCTTTTTGTTGTCATTCTTTCCAATCTACAAATTTCCAATGTAAAGGATCTTGATTTTCCCATGAACACCAGGTAAAACACAAAAATTGTTTTACTAAAAGTGACCCAATATTAGAACTGAAAAAAATGTCCTAAGTAAAATTTATGATCTGTTTACAGGCCTGCCTCCTCTACTGGTCTCTGAGCATTAGAAGGCAAAATGTGGGTCTGGCACATAGTAGATGCCTAATAACTGTTTGATGAATGAAGGCATGAATGAATGAATTTCCTTATACTCTGATAACCATGGTAAAAGAGCAGTAAAGTTTGATGTTTGCCTTAATTCCACCTACTTCACAAGTTTGGTGGAGCAATGTCTTTTCAGATGTTTAGCATTTTCTGTGAAGAATTTTGTTTTGGGAAAATGCTGCCAACAGCCAACCTTTTGGAGAAGTTATGTATATCCAGCCCCCAAAAAGTGTTTAAATTAACAAATAATATGGCTTTTCTGGTTTGGTTGTCTTTTTGATCCTGACAGAATTCATTGCTCTTTCTCTTATCCAAGCTCTCTAGGCTTCTGAAGGAACCAGAAAGAGGGAGACTAAAGATAGTTTGTAAAGCTCAAGAGAGGAACAGAAGTAGTCAGGGAGGTCTGAGATCTCTGTGGCAACTAATGGAGATTTGTCTGGACAGCAAAGCAACAACCTTCATTTTTAGACTTGATTGTTCATGGTACCCTGGGAATTTTCTTCTACTTCCTTAACAGTGGATCTTAACTGTGATGTAACATTGGAAAAAACTCAGGCCTTAGGCCAAAAGTCACGTTTGAGGTCATCCTTGGCTGAAAACTTCTAAACCTCTCACAATGACCTCTTAATTTTTGCTTGTAACATTCCAGGGCTCTGGAACACCCTTGGAATAAAAAATCAAAGGAAAGATGAGACTCCCTGTGATTGATAGGTAGTTCTAAGGCCTGATGTCTCTTCACATAGTTAATCTTTTTGATATGACCTTTCTTCTCATTTCTTTATTTTTAAGTCTCCAAGGCATTTCTCTGAAAAATCATCTGTTGCAAAAGACCCCAAAGCAAGTGTAAAGGAGAGAATAAAATCATTTATCAAAATTGTATGAATTTGTAATTCATAATAAGCAAGAGGCAACTTAAAGAGATAGTTTTCTACCACTGACATTGCTGTCAAAATAAATGTGGGGAAGATAATTATAGTAATTAACAAAAGAGTTAATTTTTCTTTGTCATGAGATTAGGTTCCATTTGATTTCTGACTACGAGTAGATCAATACCAAATGCTTTGTCTTCCTAGCTGATGATTATTGTAAATTTAGACTGGGACACATATCAGTTTCCTGACTATTGACTTTTATTGGGAAAGCATTGTATCAACACCCAAATGCTTCAGCTATAACCCTCAGCTTTTTCTTCCCAAACTTCAAAAAATGGTTCCTTTATCTACTCAGCAAAAAAAGGTTTGCCTTATTTCCTACTAAACCAAACAAAAATATGCTAGGCCTCAAATATATTTTTTTGATAAAGGTGTTAGCTTTCTTGCTAGAAAATAATGTTCCTTGAAGAGCTCCTAGGCCTGAGCACTATTTGATTATGATCATCCAAGAATTACATGATACACAACAAATGAAATTCCTCTAGCAAACAAACCTCAGGAGTGATCATATCCTTCAAATCAGAGTTTAATAATCATGCGGTCAGTTGAGAAATTGGTGTGTTTTGTGTTTTTTTTTTTGTAAGACTAATAAGCTTCAAGCTGAGGAGCTGTGCATGAACACACAGCTGTCTGTTGGGGAACTCTTGGCATCAGTTTAGGCTGCAGTGAGGGTCCAAAAACATTATAAATGGGGCAGAAGAAAATACACATACTGCATTTTTTTAGTAATTGAAGCAATTAGATAATCTCATTCTTGGATGCCTATAGCATTCCTCATTAAGTTTGACTATGTTTATGAACGTTTGGTGCCAATTGTACCTTTAAGAAAAAGAAGATAAATGAAAGACTTCAGTTATCAAAGCTTGGTTGAGAGGTGAGAAATGTGTTATAGCTGTGGAAACCTATGGCTCGCTTCTGGCACCACACCAAAATGGACTGTGATTGACACTGCACTTTGTAAAAGGTTAAGTAACCTTGAGTAAGTTACACCACCTCTCTTGGCTCAGTTTTCTTTTTAAGAAATTGGGGGAAAGGGGTATATGTAAGATAACCACTATAGCATTTTCAGCTCTAACATTCAGTCAGTCCATCATCTTTACCAGGGCCCAGTCTGGTAGTAGCTAATTTCAGAAAGTCAAGGAATTGACTATTTTTCCCCAAAGTGCTAAGTTTTCTAGTCAACTGCATAAACAACCTTTTGTTGTTGTTGTTTAGGTGCAAGGAGAAAGCACAAATTAAAAGAAAGAATGCCAAACTATCAGTTAGTTATTGCTGTGTAACAAATCACACCAAAACTCAGTGGCTTCAAACAATATTTATTATTTTTCCCGAGTTTAATGGATCAGCTGGATGGTTGGTTGATCTGAGCCAGCCTCAGCATATCTTAGCAGGGCACAACCACCTATCTGTGTTTATCTGGTGAGTAGGCTGAAGTCTGTTGGTGTAGGATAGCCTTCCTCACATATTTGGCATTTGGCTATTAGTTGGGGAAACAAAGGCCATCAATCACCATCATCCACCAAGCTAGATCAGGCCTGTTCTTCCTTGAGATGTAGTTTCATATCTGGTATACCATGTTTTATTGGCCAAAGCAAGTCACAAGGCCATCCCAGATGAGATCTACTTCTTGATGGTAGGAGCTATAAGGTCAAATGGCAGAGGCCATGGCTACAGGGAAATGTGAAGAATCATGGTCATTTTTTTGCAATCAATTTACCACAGTCACAAATAATGTGTTGATGGCTGGGAGAATATAGTGATAATCAAGATTTAATCCTCTCCTCTAAGAAATTACAGCTTAGAGTAAAGGAAAAACTAGACAGCTGATTAGAATGCAATGTAATAAATATTATAACAGCGGAGATAGTATAGGACCTAGCAACTTCTGCTTAAGAGACTCAGGGAAAGCTTCTCAAAGTCAGTGACTTTTGAGCCAAGTCTTGTTCAGAGCTGGATCCCAGTGCCTTGACATGGTTTATGGCTTATAGTAGGCACTCAGTAAATAATTGATGAATAAACAAATGAAAAATAAGAAGGAGTTTGCATAAAGAGAATAAAAAGAAAATCATCCCAAGGAGAAGAATCAGCATGAGGTATAAAAAAAGGACTTGACATTTCATCTCTAAGTATATTTATAATTTAAACAGATACTTACTAAATGTCCGCTACATGCTAGACACTAGGGATAAGGAGCATGGAGCCTAAAAGGAGTAGGAGAGAGAATATGTCTGCCTCCTCTAACTCCCATGCCCTAATCACACAAACATCAGTACAGCTACCATTTTCCAAGTGACAAAATCAAAGGTGGTGAACTCAGTGAGACTGTGAGCCGGTGGTATCTACTGGGCTGCTGAAGTCCACAGCTCAAACCTCAAGATGCTCTTATTTGATAGTGGCCAAATCCCTAGTTACCATCTCATCAGAAGCCCTCTTATTATTCCTCTTTCCAAAGTAAAGTGCTCAAAAAAGAAAGAATAATAAGTCATGTTACTATTTGGAATCCCAGAAAGTATTGAATACTTTCTAGGATTTATGGAAAGCATATTTTGGTCCTGGGACATGTATAGGCCTGGCACAGTTTTTGCAGGTCTTATAAAAGTATCAGTGTTCTTCTAAATGGCATGGGCTGAGTCAAGCTCCATTTTTAGAGCTTGACTCTGCCTCATATTTTTAAGGCTGGCTGTCAAAGGTATAATACCATAAGACGTTCACAAGATGCTTGGCTCGTTCAAGGACCTTTGTCCGTGGGTGTCAAAACACTATGACTTGGAGTTTCTCCATTTGTATAGCAGCCATCCAAAGTGGCAACCTTATGAAATTTTTATCAAATATATCCAGAGTAAACTATGGAAGCATAAATAGAATACACAGATTAAAAAAGTATTAAATGTTTCTAAATTTCTGCTTGAATTTGATTAGGCTTATCTTGACATCTTTTAAGGGTTACAGACATAAATTCATTTCCATAGGCTGAAATACAGCTCTCTATTATTATTTTTACTTGACTTTGTAATACTAAATAGATATCTATGATATTCAAATACTTAACAACGAGTGGGACACAGGCCCTGACTAATCCGAGTAGATATATGGATACACCTCGGAGTGCCAGTCATTAACTTTTAGTTGTTGGGTGGCAAGGAGTTCTGGAAAAGACACGGCGAGGTGCTCTGGTGGTCAAGATGGTGTGTATAGAGGAGTGCTTTTGAAGCTCCTCGCTGCCCTTCTTGTCCAGTCATCACGATTGGCACGGCGCCTCCAGGCACATGTCGGGTCCGCATCTGATGAATACCTGTCTCTCCAGTTATGACCAGTCATAGTCAAGCTCATTATAACATACTTTAAGGTTGCCAATTTCTAAACTTTAGAGATAAAGCTGATGTTGGCCGTGTACAAATTGAAAAACTTTCTTTGCCTTTATTTCGAGTAATGCCTACAACCAATCTTTCTTGTTGTCCGGAAGAAATTATACATTTAAGAAGACCACCTAACACAGAGTTATGTGAAGTCAGCTTGCTAAATATGTCATGAAAGTGAAACGACTGCCAGGCAGATGTAAAAACAGACTTTGCTTTGGGGTTCACGATATCTGCATTTCCCTTTCTCCTCCTTCCATCTCTCCTTCACATCCTTTGATTATCTCAACCCAACTGTCCTTAATGTGTGTGACTGGCCGTCTGGGAGTCTGAGCTCTAGCAGCGCAGGCTTGTTGTAAAGACCTCGTGAAAAACAGCCCAAGATCCAGCTTCAGAGCACACACTGGGCTTCGTTTCTGTGTTGTTGTTTTTCTGGTCTTTAAAGGCAAATTCTTTACTGATGCTGTAAGACTGGAACTTGATAAACAGAACAAATGCTATTTTAAACACCATAATGATAATAATTTAATCAAATGTGATTTGCTTTTAATAACTTTATTGGCCTTTTCATTTTGAAAAGTGGCCATGTGAATAGTTTGCTTTTGCATTTTTAACAAGGGAGGAAATAAATGATCCTGCTTGTAGGAGCAGGAGACTAATGATGCTTATTCCCACACTCTGTTTCATGGAACGAAGTCAGCAGACGCGGCCATTACACGCTATTGGCCTGAAACTCCAATCTTGATAAAACCAATGGCAGCACTGGTCCTGGTCCTTTCTCTGAACCTTGAGGGCTTCCCCCAGCCAGATCGATGCTCACTAACATTCACACTGTGCCTAATTGTTTACAGAGCATTTTCACTAGCATGCGCTCTTTTAAACCGTGTAGACGAAACAATGTCCAAACCTATAGAAAAGTTTTACAAGAATTCATTTGGGCCAATTTTTTTAGGACATGCCCAGAAGCAAGATACCAATGGATTGAGAAAAAGCTCTGGAGAATGACAGTTTTGCCGTTCCTTTTTGCATTAGTATCAAAGGAGAACACATAAGAAAGGTACATGAAATCCATTGGTGTAGATGAAGGAGGCGGGAGAAAGCCAGGCAGGGAAATCTTTAGGACTGGATAGAAAACAAGAAGAAACACATACTTGCCCAGTGTCACCCCATAAGTAGAAATGGCACTGCCACTTGAATCCTGTACTGTCATCTCCACATTCAAGTTCCTGCCTCTGCACCATGGTGGATGGTATAATTAGCATCAGTGGTCCAAGCTGTAATTGTGAAAGGAACTGAATTCTAAACCATACCCTCTCCTACTGCAGTCCATTTGAAAAAGAAAATATAAGTAAATAAACAAGTCATCATTAAACCTGCAAACTGCTGGGTGAACAAACTTTGCCAGAATACTGAGTTGGAATAGTTTGCATTAGAAAGCTACTCATTTGCTCACACCCAAGGGGTTTATGCTGGTAGAAGTGCGTATTGCTACTGCCTGCAACAAGGGGAATATTGTTTCTACACAATCTGCAAATACAGGACTGGGCCATCATTAAAGCGTTTGTAGGTTGTTAAAGGACTTTCATTCTGCTGGAGCCCTCAGCTCATGGAACGAATTGTCCATATTTTATACTTACCCTTACTTATAAAACTTGATTTACCAAAAGTAAACTTTTTAAAAGAACTTGATGTTGTTGTGAATTCCAGACAGCCAAGCCACATTCCAAAACCAGAGAGCCACAGATTGGTGAAATTTGGTGATAAGGCCAAAGCACAGTCCTGATTCCTTAACTCTGATTACTAAACAAAGACCAGTGGCGTGGAAGGGTCTGGGGCCGAGAGAGGAAACAGAAGGGAACATAACTTACAAGGGATCCCCCCTCCAGAGTCCCCTAAAAACTGATTTGAGAAAGAAAAAGGTGACTAGTAAGTTTATTTATGCTTTTTAAAAAGCACTGCCAATCCCAATTTATCAGTTACTGTCTTGTGACAATTTATTCATTGTTCACTGTTAGAAGCCAGAAGTTACATAAAAATGCATGATTGGTGATAGCTTCTCTATTTCAATATGGTATAATAGAGATAACACAGTGCCCAAAAGCTTTGCAGCCGACTTTTTGTCTGCTTTGTCTCTTTTCATTACTCTCTCAGAATCTTCATTTAATATAATCCAAAAAAGCAAGGTAATTGCTTCACTTATCGGTTATCATCGCTCTCGCATACTTATCGTGTCAAAATTATTTATGTGGATAGGCCAAGTTGATCTTGCTGCATTCAGAAGCTAAAATTTGAATAACTGTTCTGCCAGTTAGGTTATCAAAATTGCAGCATAAGCAATGAGCTGCTCCTTTCTGAATGTTGGAGTAGGGAAAAGGAATAACCTCTTGGGGGTGCAGGTGGGAAGGGGAGCACCGTGCTAGGGTGACGGCAGGACCAGCTCTTTTGCGAAAAGCGGGAGGAACTGGCCACAGAATGAACAGAGTAACCGGGAGAGTCATTGTATCTCTCCATGAAAAGCCACGTGGACACAGACTTTGGGTGCTTTTTCCTCAACAATTGTCCATAGAATAACTAACACAATTATTCTGAAAGGCAAGACAGACATGTTGACCCGGGCCTTCAAATACATCCACCCCTCCTGTCTGATGCTCCACAGAGAAGTGTTTCAATAAGCATTTTCCTACTTGGTAATCATTTTTCAATTGTCACGTATTTTGCTGCTTTAAAGACATACTGGGCTAATGTGAAACGTGGCAGGTTTTCCGTCTAAACGTGAATATTTATTTCCACTAAGTAATTTTTGTTAGGTAAGCCTTGTTTCGAGGCATCAGAGACTCTTTTTCTTTTACAAATGTTGATGGTAAAAAGAAATTAGAGTGTTTACTCCCAGCTCAACATCAGAAACTGTAGCTATATGAGCTCTCATAAAAGAGTCTCAAACCCAATGGTGACTTTATCCCAATTCTTCCAGAGCCTCTAACCCTCTCTCAAAATGTCTGTGGTGTTTAGTCATCCTGATGCAGTGGGACCTTCTTACATTAAGCCAGTCATTCTCATTTCCAGTCAGGAAATAGCTGGAACTGACGGATGATATTCTCATCATTGCCTTAAGATCATCTTGGCTACGTATTAATATTTTTCAAATTCTCTCAATATGACAGATGATTCTTTTTAAACTTATTTACCTAGTCACCAGGACCTAATATCAAAAGAAACTTGTCAATTCATTTATTAGTGTACAGCTGATCCTTTATTTCAGCTTTAATTTCTCACTTATGGTGGTTATCTATGGGGCTGGAAGTGTGTGAAAGAGAGCAATAGGTCATATTTGTGGTTTTTCTCTTATTGCTGTTTTGGTAAAAAATGGAGTGAAGAATGCATGCTTAAAATCCAGGGTTTATATTACTTTCCTAGGAGCTACTATTATTCTAGAAGTTAGAACTAAAGACCAGGTGGGCCTCATGATTTTTAAAAATCCTTGCCAACCCTGAAATTTGATTCTTATTTAAGACTCTAACACAATGAAAATGTATTTGAAGAAAAGTCCACACCTGGGTTAATAAATAATATCCCAGTTTCTGGGAGAATGTCTGGTATCTAGTATGTATTCAAATATGTGTTGGGTAATGAATAAATTAATAAGTAAAATCTTCCCCTAAACTTCAACTTTCAAAATATCACTCAACAGTCTGCAAACATTGAGCACATCTACCACCTAACAAACCCTGTCTAAGACCTGACTCACATACCAACCCTTCATAGACTCTTCCCTCATCACTTGGCACAATATTTTCTGACTCCTGTAGCACGGATACATATGTACTACCTTGTATTGTCATTATGGATATGCCTCTCTTACATCTTGTCTTAGGCTGAAGTCAAGGACTCAAAGACAGAGACTGTGTCTATATACTTTATTAACCCATAATGACTGATGAATCGAACCCGGGACCTTCCAGTCCGCAGTCTAATGCTCTATCCACTGAGCCAAACCAGCTAGGGCAGAAATCATTTCTAATTTAATTTTAAATTCAAGAGTGAGGCAGCCACCAACATACATTCTACATATATATCAAAGAAGGATTTGTCATCTGAATATGACTGTTAATATTTTTTATTTAATAGTATACATCTGTGTTACTCGGAACATCTAAGTGATAACATATATGTGGCCAAAATGTGGATGTCTTAAATTATATAGATGTTTGATAAGATATGGATTTAAATTCTAATAAAATGATAGCCATAAATAAAAATCTAATAGTTTTATATAAAAAACATTTATCTAATTTTGGATACTTAATGTTATGTTGGTACAATATATAAATACATTCTTCCTCTACTCATTATTGCCATTACAGTATAAGACTGTCTAAAACTTATTTGGGTCAAGGTAATAAGTATGCACTGCTTTTTCACTCTATAAAAGGTCATTAATTCTCAAACAACTTTTTATTGCTTTTTAAAAATAGGTACTCTGTTGGATTTTTCCCAGTGATCTGGGGTCCTGCCAATCCTCCACAGATATTCACATGTTATCATTCTTGGCTCTGTGATTACATCAATTATTTTTTTGGCAAATCCAAGGTAGAGTTGGTCAAGCTCAACTAACACAAAATATGTAACACTCCAAAGTAAATTGTAGGCCAGTTCAAATTCTGCTTTAACTTTAACTTTTATCTTAGTCTTCTTCGTTTAGGCACCTCTCTATAGTTACTTTGTTTTATGATCAGGCACTTCTATACACACATGAAACTGCCAAGAGGCTCAGGGAACAATTTAGAATCATCTAAAGCTCTTAACACTGCTAAATCCTAGTTGATCCATGAAGAATAATTATCAAGGTCGAGGGAACGTGTATGGGAATTTATCTATTTACAGTTAGGTCTGTCTGTTTGTGAACAGCCAGATGAAGTATTAAGCAAGTTCAGGTAAGCATTTAGAGAACTCTAAAATGGCTATATAGTTTCTTAGTTCAAGGTGATAGATAGGAACTACATTGCCTTCTCTCCATTCTAAATTCCAATTGAAATGACCACACATATAAAAATAAATAAATCCTTGGCAGCACTTGAAACAAACCAGAAAAGAGGAGGAGAAAGGGGGTGGACATTAGTACACCAGAAAGTTTGATGAAATCTTAGAAGGTAGGAGGCATATTGGACTGTATTGTTAGATAAACTCCAGAAGAGTAAATCACAACTCAAAATACACACATAGAAAAGAATAGTAGCAGAGGTATAATCACTTTTCTTAAAAGATCTCTTGAGAGACTCCAAACAAGTATAGCTAGAAGTTGGTCAGGGGCAGTAATAAGGGTTTGTAACTGGAAGACCATCGTTAAAGCAGCTGGACTAGGCAACTTCTCTTTTTTCTCTGGATGTGGAGTAGTTGGCTTATTTGGCGGTTGTAGTGCCCCAAGCCTGTTTATAAAAAGCCAATTGTCAACCAGGCTCATCCTTCCACACAGAGCCTAGAGGCAGCCCTCCCATTCAGTACAGCGACCTTTGTTTAAAATGGTCCTTTTGACCTGAAAGGATACTCATGCCAGCTATCTAAATTAATAAACATAGCCCAAATTTTAGTGATCAACCTAAAATTAGCAGACATTTAAGAAAAACTAAGTAGAAAAAAAAGAAAGACAAAGGTGAATAAACAAAACTGACCACTAAAGAGACAGTCACAATGTAACAAATAAAAGAGAACATTAAAAATTTCTAATTAATATCCTCAAAATTTCAAGAATATACTGTATTTGTAATATTTAAAAAGACGGCTATGAGTTTTTGAAAATAAAAAATACAATCATCTAAAAATAAATTAAACAGTGGACTAAACATTAGCAAGCAAAGACTCAAGTTTAATTTAGAAGATGGAATTAATAAAATTTTTCATAATGAAAAAAAAAAGTGAGCAAAAAGCTATTTCAAGAAATATAAAGCTGCCTAGCAAGCATGGCTCAGTGGATTGAGCATCATCTCATGCACCAAGAGATCACGGGTTCAATTCCTGGTCAGAGCACATGCCTGGGTTTTGGGCTCAATCCCCAGTAGCGGGGTTGCAGGAGGCAGTTGACTGATGTTTCTCTCCCATCGGTGTTTCTCTCATTGGTATTTCTTTCGCTCGTTCTCTCTCTCTCTCTGAAATCAATAAAAACACATTTTAAAAAAGAAATGTAAAGACTCAATGCACAAAATGTGGTCCACACAAGCAGAATCAGCAGAATCATAGGCCTCATCCAGATATATTGAATCAGAATCTTAATTTTAATAAGATCCCAGGTGTTTGTATGCATTAAAATTTGAGAAGCACTGATAAAGAGCATAGATCAAGAAGGTCCAAAACTTATCAAAAAGGTGGTTTAGAAGAAAATAATATAAACAATGAAGGAATTGGAATAACCAAAGAAATAACAAAAGAAAATAGATAATAAAATTTTCTCAAACTGGAAAAAATGTCAACCCCAAAATTCACAAACCTATCTAAAGATCAAGAGAAAGAAACAATAATAGTAGATACATCTTTGTAAAATTTCAGAACACTAAGCATGAAGAGAAAAATTCTAAAAGCTTTCAGAGAGGAAAAAAAGTGATTACTAAAAAAGTCATGATCACCAGACTGGTATCAATGTCTTATTAACAACATAGACTATTAAAAACTATAAAGCAACTTTAAACCTAAAATTCTATATATAAATGTAGTTATAAATAGGACTTAAGTGAAGAATAAAGGCACTTTTAGACATGAAAGAACTCAAAAAATTTTCCTCTCATCTACCTTTTCTAAAGAAAATATTATGAGGATATACTTTAGTAACATGAAAAAAATAATCTAAGAGGAAAAATGCATCTAAGAACAGTTTAATATAATCCAGAGGTACACTAAAGGAAATTTCAGAATGAACAGTAGGCCACAAAAGTAATGAGCATAAAAAAAGATTTATATTAGTTGGAGGTGTGTTGAGGATGGTAGTGTGCAAGGGAAAAAAGACATAAAAGAAAGTCATGGTAAATATTAAGCAAGCTAAAGTGTGATATTATTTTGAATAATATGTACATATATATAATATGTATAATATACATTTTGTTTCTTTATCACTATATTAATAATTAATAAGTTATATTACATATTAATCCTTTTGGACTTTAGTGCTTGGAACTACATGGGATTATATTGCTTTCTCTATGTGCCTTGTCATACACGATTCTAGAAAAAGTAATATTCCTCATTTTTAAATACTGATTATTTCAGATATTTATATTTTTATCCAACTATAGACAATTCACAAAACACACTGAACACATAACTAAAATGTAAATGGTACAAATGGAATGATATCAATATGTAAGTGCAAATTATGATAATAATAATGATACTTATATATATTTTGCCTTAAACTGTAAAAATGTAAAATACGATGATTCAGCTGTGAAAAGTCAGTGGAGATTAAGAAAAGAAGAAAAATTGTAGGTGCACAGATTTCTTCATTTCATCTAGGATAGAGAAAACAGAGCCATTCTAAAGTTGGTGATTGAAAACCTCCTCTATAATAAAAGCCCAGTGACCATAATGGCATAACAACCAGAACTGCCACTCAACCAGTTGCTATGAGGTGCATTGACCACCTCTCAGTCCCTCCCCCCAGCCCACAGGCTCCGATTGCCAGATGGAGAACGGGGAACCACAGGGAACCGGGGCGGGACTGGGGACTGGCAAGCGGGCGGAAGATGGCCCTGATCGCAGGCTAGGCCTAGGGACCCTACTTGCACACAATTTCATGTGCTGGGCCTCTAGTAGAGAATAATATCGAGTAGTGAAGATAACTACTAGAAAAGCTAAAACAAACAATAACAACACCAAAACAAAACAAAACCAAAACCAAAACACACCAGAGACAGAGGGAAAAAGTAAGAGTATGAATACATTAAAGTTTTTATCTTTCATCTGGAAACCAACAGATATTGTCTGAAGTCTTAACAAAACCAAGAGTACAATGTTATTTAGAAATACGATGCTAAATATCAGAATAGCTAAAAAGAAAAGCAATCAAAGTTGTCTTTGGAAACCTTTGGAGATCAATAGAGAACAGTGAGGATAAACTTATGTTTCATCCATTTCCCATCTCTACAAGTTTGAGTATTTCAACCGTTACATATATAATGTTTCTATATATTAGATATGTAGTTACCACTAAGCTGAATACTAGTAAGGACAGAAAATTTACTAGTAATTTGGTTGATTCAATACGTTTTTTGAGCATCTACTATGTGTGCTCTTATACTAAGCACTGGGTCTATAACAGTGAGCCAGACAAACATGGTAAGCTTACCATGATAGAGCTTACTGTCTACCAATAAAGACAGATATTAAGTAAATAATTACACAAATAATTGTTCATACACTTGTGTTATGTACTGTAATGAATGTGTGTATAATGAGAAAATATAATGGGAATTTAAACCTGAGAGACCAGACTGCTTTGGGCAAAGTTGTGTAATAAGTAGTATAACAAAATTTGACTTCTTGGTACTGACATATAAAGGCTATTGGATACACAGAAAATAATCAGTAAGAGACACAAATGCTTAACTAAAGGCAACTAAAATAGCTCCCACTTAAGCTAAGTTCTGTATTTTATTCAATATAACTCAAGTCAGAAATAAAAGCATTTACAGATTTTCATTGTTTTAAGTTTTCTGAACTTGAGAAATTTCTCCCCCAAATGAATCAAATCACTTAAAATTTTTTTTCCAAAAAATAATGTATTGAAAGCTGGCAATTTGGCAATCTGCTGTGAGGCTAGGTGAAGATCAACCCACTTTAACATTTGAGAGAGAGAAAAAAAAAAAGCAGATTTTTTTCAGAGCTGTCAAGAACTTCAAGTTGTGAAGGAAGTAATTTGATCTCCTGCACTTAAAAACTATTTACTTACCCATTTCCATCAGCATTCACTCACATAAACTAAGTGTGAGGGCCAGAAAGCATATTTTTATTCAACCTGTATCCAACTGGGATATGGAATAGAGTGTGAGAGAGTTGTGGGTCTTCTGATGTGACCAGAGGGCTGGCCAGCCAGGGAGGCCTGTCCTGAGCAGAAGAGGAGTTTCAAGGGGCACAAAAGGAGAGTACATTAAATAGAAGACCATTTTATAATGTAAGAGAACTGTCATTACTGGCCCTTAAAACAGTCTGGGTTTTCTTATGTGCCATGGCAAAATTAAGATAGTCGAGCCAATTGTCACCTGCTGGGACCCCAGAATGGAAAACTCAATACATACAATGAACCGGCAGCACCCTCCTGACATCTGCCCATCTGAGATTCCTGTGCCATCCTGTCTGCATTCACACACTCCCCAGCTTTCATGCCCATTTTCAGTGGTTCTGGTTTGGCAACCTGTTAAGCTGATGCATTGAATCAGAAATCTGATTGGGACACTTTCTGACTGGTTGTTCCTTTGGAAAGTATCAATTAATGTCTATTTCAACCCCAAAAGTCTATATGTACAGATGCACTGGATCAGTGGTTCTCAACCTTTTTAATGCCGCAACCCTTTAATACAGTTCCTCATGTTGTGGTGACCCCCAACCATAAAATTATTTTCGTTGCTACTTCATAACTGTAATTTTGCTACTGTTAATGAATTGTAATGTAAATATCTGTGTTTTCCGATGGTCTTAGGCAACCCTGCTAGCGGTTCTCAACCTGTGGGGTTGCCTAAGACCATCGGAAAACACAGATATTTACATTATGATTCATAACAGCAGCAAAATTATAGTTATGAAGTAGCAACGAAAATAATTTTATGGTTGGGGGTCACCACAACATGAAGAACTATATTAAAGGGCAGCGGCATTAGAAAGGTTGCGAACCACTGCACTGGATAGAATACATAGAAAGAGTTTATTCTTGTGCCGTCCAAGCAAAGTCAACTAAGCAAGAAGTTTTTCCCACAAAGAAGAAAGTTATTTCAACCTGTACACTATTGTTCTTGAGATGGCAAATGTAATAATAGGTGAATCAAAGACTTTTAACATTTAAAAAGTCAACAGATATTAGATTGCTAATTGCCTCTATGTGCTTCCCAATTTTTGAAATTTTACCAAATCACTAGAAAACTAAAGCTAGGACAATAATTTCAAAGAAGGTTAAATTTCAGATTGACTTCCTTGGGAACCCCAAAAAGAAAGCAGTATTTATTTATCAATGTTACTTTGTTGTTGTTGTTTTCTTTTGGGGGGATAAGGTGTATTTGATTTATTAAATCCCTTCCAGTCTTAAGCCTTACATTAACACTAATAATTTTCTGCTTTGGAGAACACCTAGTATTTTATAATAGCGTGTTCCAGAATCATCTTAGAAACATGAGCACAGCATTTACTTCATGCCAATACCCTAAATGCTTTACATATATTAACTCATATAATACTCATACATTCCTAGAAGGTTAATATACAGGGGGGCCTACCTTTAGGAAAGGTAGATTTGGTTAATATCCAAAGTCACACAGCTAAATAAGTGGTGGAGATGGCATTTAAACCCAAGCAGTCTGTCCCAAGAACTCTAGTGTAAAAAGCATATCTTGTAAATAAATATCGTATTTTTACTTTGACTATCATTATTGTTTCATCAACTTCTATCTGGAGAGTAGGTGAGCCTCAGGTGTCAGTGATTCCTCTACCTCTTAAACATTCTCTCTCTTCCCCTTGGCTCTACCTGCATTTCCAGCCTGCCTGTCAAATAGTTAATGATCTGCACACAAACACTTATGTGAACTAGTGGAGCTCAGCCTTTAAAAAAATCCTAGGGGAATCCTTTAAAGACTCCTTCACAATATGAATAATCACCCCCTAATTTATTCATCTGTAAAATGAGTTTCTTCATTTTACAGATTTTCCTTCAGACAGGGCCACCTTGAATCATGTTGTTTTAGCTCTTCTCAGATGCATCTGCATTGTTTCGACACTGTGATCCAAGAAATCCGATTATTTCAAGGTCCACAACAACCATTCTCCTTTTAGAGTGTGTAAAAATGAAAGGTATGTAGCACAAAAACTCTTTGTTAGAGAATATTTCTCACAAAATGGAGATGTTAGCTCCTCTTACTTGCTTGGAATGCTTATTTGTTCAGACACAGGACAGTGAAAATGAAATGTAAGTGTCCGGAATATTACTGTATTTCTATTAATTTTAATTTTGTCAAGCCAAACTGTTTCCATAAAATATAAAATTAAACTTTTATAGCAACTCACTACTCACTTTAATGTCAAGAAATTTTCTGTTCTATATGCTTTTTAGACTTTTGAGTAAATTTCAGCCAATCCTGATTGCTATAATCACCTCTTTCTCGGCTCTACCAGCTCTGAGAGTTCCATCCACCCTTTGGCAGGTTCAGTTTTCTGACATCAACAACAAAACCAGACTAAAGCATATCTCTGGGTACTTTAAGCAAAAACTAAAGCTATCCAAGAAGGGCCGACATTCCAAAGTTGCCACCAAGTCAATCAATGATAAATGAATGCACAACTTGACATTGGAAGCATATAATGGCTTTTGTCTCAGTTGCTGAACTCCACAATTTGATCTGGAGTACTCACTTCAAGGTCGGGGTTGAAATTTAGCTCTTCTGTTGTAATAGAAAACTATCCCAATTAATGGCCAGCACTGGAGATAAACATTAATGGGAATAACCTAGTCACTTCCCCCTGAGGTCTCTGAAACACATTTTCTAAACTCTTCCATGTGATCTGGATCATGTTATGGATTTGTTAACTTTGCGATACATTCGATTGAAACATCATAATTCTTTCCATGACAACAGTGTCTGATGTTACAGATGCCCAACCAGCAAGGTCAAGAGTTGACAGATGGATGTTTGGAGCCACGTAATTACAATTCCCAAACCATTTTAAAGAATGTAACCGAAGAAAGGTAGACGCTGGACTAAAACACA
The DNA here is from genome assembly GCF_951640355.1 of Cnephaeus nilssonii. NCBI lineage: Eukaryota > Metazoa > Chordata > Mammalia > Chiroptera > Vespertilionidae > Cnephaeus > Cnephaeus nilssonii. Next base: position 39,139,288 of record NC_137078.1, read on the forward strand.
CCAAACAATAAAAACACAAAAATAATTGCTTCAAATTTAATGAATCTTTCTTTGATATGACAACCAACCCAAGAATCTCTGAATTCCCTTTCTCTCGTAAAGTCAAAACACTTTTTAGATGGTAGCAGTTTATCTAAATTACTGTTTTTTCTCCATCGGTCTCTAAGGCTTAATCTCATTTGCTTTTATGGATATGGTAACCCTTCTGAATAGCTTTTAACCTTTTAAAAGTAGCCTTGACCCAAAGAGCCTAAAAAAAATTTTAATACAATATTGAATAATAAAAATTGAACAATGGAGTGCTTTTCTTCCCAGCGGTCTGCATGCGGTACTCCAAGTGCTAGAGCAGACTTTCTGCTGGAATAAAATAATTAAAATACCTGTATGGAGCTGGATTCTAGCAGAAACCTTCAGCTTTGACCTCTGTTTCATTGGCTCCATTGTTCCTCCTGCCACCACAGCATCCTGGCTTTCTCTCTCCCAAAGAGAGCGTGTGCTTTCTCCTGCAGCACGCCCGCTCCCAAGGGCTCTTGCTTCAAGTGCCCAGCGCATCATTATGGTAAAGTTAAGAAACCCTCAGCCTAAGATTGTCTCTTTCAATCACATAGCATGTAGATAACTTCGTGACTAAATGGTATAAACCAAGCCTTTTGTTTGTTTGGTGGGGAGGTTCCTGGGGCATTTGCTATATTGAGTGTATTAAGATGTAGGACAACATGATCCACGAATAAATTCACTTAAAAAAAATGTGTGTGGTGCCATTTAATTAAAAAATTAAAAGGAAAAAAAAAAAGGCAAGATGGCATTCCTGCCAGCCTGTGAGACGGGGTAGAGGGCTGGCCTCCAGCCCAGGGCCAGGTCGGGCGGGCTCCTGGTGAGAGCTAGGAGAGGGAGAGGAGGCCCTTCCCCAGGAGGAGCTGCTCCTGACCCCTCGAACTTGGACGTGGCTCAGATCCACCCTCCTGCGCCCGGAGCTCAGGAAGACCTATTGTTGGGAATGTCAGTCGGCTGACATTCTGCCTCCTGCTTTCTCTATCTGAAAGGGGGATCTGCATTTTCTAAGCCAGTTGGCAGCAGGCGCCCCAAACAGCAATGCACTGCAGGCCGCTGTATGGACTGTCACCCTGTGATAAGTGTGCCAGCTCAGTGGTGCACAGGTTTTCAGATACCCTCCCTTGGGCTATCAGCCCCCTCCTCCTCCCCCGCTCCCCTCTGCACACACTGAGCATCAGGCTCTCGGGCTCACTTCTCAACATCGTTACAATAACCCATCCCGGCCAGTGATGCTTAAAATTGAACCATGGTTCAGGGGAGCAGTAGGTCCTCCCTGCAAGCACCCTCATGTGTTAAACAGCCATGCCAGGTAGCGCTCTGCCTTCTCAGAATCAACTACTTATGGAGACCATCTGTCAATGGAAGTTAGTTTTTATGCAAGTCCTCTAACCTAGCATTTGAAGGATAAACAGACTTGTACTTACATCCTTTTCTTTAAGAGCAGTATTTCCCTAAATGTCCGTGCTAGCTGCCTGCTTCCTCTGTGGGCGAAACAAGCCCATTGTGGAGGCCCTCTGGTACCTCTGACAGGACGGCGAGTGTGCAGCTGAGACTTGCCATGCCAGGCCCTTTAGATGGTTGGAATTATTTCATTTGGCACCATGATTGCCTCAAATGATACATATTTTCAGAGAGAAAAACACTGCAAAAGTAAACTCAAACCAATAGGGACATTTATTCTCTAGGCTTAAAATTAATTTCCTGTATTTCTCTGGCTTTAAAAAAAAAAAAGTCTGTTGAAACTGCAACCTTATGAGAGGAAAAATCAGAAACTATTTCTTTTACACTGAGCCCAGTATCAGATGAAATGGAAATGTAAGGATTTCCTTAGCGGGAACCCACTGGACTTGTGCAGCTGAGAACCGAGGTCTGCAGGCTGTTTTAGGTTAAGACCTTGCTCCACTCCATGTTAGGTAATCAGATGTCATTTAGGCAAAATAAATGGGAAGTACTCAGGGAATCAGAAGAGGTGAAAGAGCAGAATCTGGTTTGGATAAAAGTTTAATTCTTCAGTTCCAAGAGGCACAGCCCTTCGAAGATGCTGAGCAAAGTCAGACAGGAGTGGCGGAGTAATGAAGATGGATGCAGCTTGTTATCAGCAAGCCGTTTACTAGGGCTTGACATAACCTTAAACATTGCAGATAGCTCAATGGCACTTGCCACTAAAGCCCTAATTAATGAATAGCAGGCCCTAAATTAACAATGTGCATTTACAGATGAATTCTGGGCACTCATTAAATGATGTTCAAATACCAAGCAGAAACTGCTTGCTGATTCCTGCTGGGCTGCTCCATCCACCGGGTGTTTGGGAGGAGTTTCCACCAGGGCTGCCCTGTCTCCCAGGCCCGGAGACCAATTGCGGAGCAGAGAGGGACACGGTCCTTGGGGGAACTGGGCAGAGAAGCAAGCTCAGCTTAGAGTGGTGACACCTGTGCTGCCAGTTAGAAGGGATCAGAAATGATCTCATATTTAGTTGGTGCTGCCAATAAAAGTAAAAAAAAAAAAAAAAAAGTTTGAATTCTAACCAACTCTACCAAAAGGACGGGAATGAGGCTTTTCGGAGAGCGGCCCCACCGTGCACTTTCGTGGGCGGGCTGGAATGTTCTCTGGGGGCGGAAGGTTTAGACAATGTGTAGATTTGGTTGGCGAAAGCTTCATTAATAAACAATTAAGGGCTTGTGGTGAGGGAGCAGGGGTCAGCTGGCACTAATGCTGACTGCCCCTTGCACTGAAGGGGAGGCCCAGCCCAGAAGCTGAGGCACCATGACCAGAGCCAACCCAAAATGCTTTCTGCAGCAAACAGTAGCCAAGCTAATTATCTAACTCGTTTTGGTGGGGTGGGGGGGGGGGGTGTGTTCCTCTTGATTTCAAGGAATAAAATGGGGAGCTGTGGACTTGTAACAAGGATGTAGCCCTACGGGAAGGTATATATATGTGTCTATTAAATAATATTGCTTTCAGCTCTCACAGAAGTAAAACAAAGACAGAAGCCAAGTGTGAGTAAGAAATTGGAAAGTCAATTAAGTGGAAAAGAAACATTCTAAAAGCTTTTGTGAGAGGTGGCAATAAAAGGGGTTCTTGCGAAGCTATGGTGAGGAGTGGAGTGGATTTAAGAGGAGAAGATGTTCAGGAAAGATCTCCTTTTGAGTGATGTCTGCTCTGCTCTGGCTAACGTCCTAGACAGGGCTCTTCTGTCGAGGGGGAAACTTCCCAAGGTTTAGGGGCCGTCACTCTCCGGAAGCATCCATGCTAAAGAAAGCACAGCTGCCCGCTGAGGGCACGGGGCAGAAGTTGTGTAAGAGCCCGTGCAAATTCCCCACATTGCAGTGCCAAGGCCCATGTATGGTCAAAAGCAAAGGCCTTCTCTTGTTTCTATGGATCATTCTCACACCAGGCTTTTCAAACTTGGATTTGTGTATATTCAGGGATGGGTATTTCCCCTGGCCCCATAGAGGCAGTATAAAAGCCAACCAGTTTGCCAAAGGAGAAAAAAAAATAACTCTTAATTTTAAAATGCCAAAGGGAGTTTTGTTGGGGCAGGGGCTAGGGCTCGGGGGTGCTGTACTCTGCATGCCTGCCACCTAAATATTCCTAAGTAATTAATGGGTAGGAATTGAACTAAGTGAGGGGAAAACAGGTGTTTCTCTTTTCCCAAGGGCATCTCTCATTTATTATATATCTAGTCAAAACTTTCTTTTTGAGCAGACTTTGTCACATACAGCTAAACAGAAGCTGTGCTAAAAAGAACCCTAAGCAATCATTTTAAGAGCTGCCCTCATTCCACATTGTGTGACTGAATACAAATCCTTTATTCTTCCCAGTTTGATGATGAGATGGAGATTTAACCTCTGCTTGCCATCATTATCAGTTCACTGCATTTCTGAGTCTAAACCACAAAGCTCCTGACAATGTAAGTTCCTGGATGTTTGCCCTTGCCCCATTCCCCCCACGCCCAAAGCAGTCCAAATACAGAGCTTACTGGGAGAGAAGAAGATCAATGGGAAACAGTTTCTCATTACAACATTCCCCTAGATTTCTCAGAACTCCATCCACAGGATCTCTAGTCCCAGTGGTCATACAATTAGGGAGAGAAAAAAAAAAGTGAAATTCAGACAGTAAAAGAGAATGAGCAAGGGAGACACGCAAATCACAGCATCTTTTTCTGCCTCCATTATAAGCTGCATAGCCCAGCTCATCATAGCATATGTGTGTAGGCTGCATTTCCTCAGGTTTCAAAAGTCTGATGGTTCAATGATAAATGTATGCCACAATGGAGCAACAAAAGAACTATCCTTTATAGAACAGTCACTGGCAAAATTTCAAGATTCCCTAGCCCATTTTCGGATTCAAAGGGTTCCTGGGGCATCTCATATGTGTCCAAAATCACTGCAAGTGTCCTCTGTTTCCACAGTATGGCATTTGCTCTGTCATTCCTGACTCCCAGAATGACTCTCCAGATGTTATAACTGACATCAATGTTCAAGCCAGATATTTCCAGCCGAATAGCCTCTTTTAAGAGTCTGACCTTGGCCTATAGAAGTTTTCCCTGACCTACATAAAAGGAACCCTGACTTTTCCAGTTTAACATATTATCTAGGAAGTTAAAGGCTAGTCAGTTATTCATTGGAGGGTCTACTCCTTAGGGGACACGTCATCAACCCCCAACCTGACAGCTATAAATTGTCTCTCTGACCACAGAGCATTTCATCAGCTATTTATACCAGCCCAGATTGTCATGTCGAGGTAAGCCCACATTGGCTGACTTTAGTAGAAGCTCTCACTCTCAGATCCTCAAATTAACATGGTCAAGTGAAATAATTGTACCGAAAGTCTTGCTATTGCATACAGGATAATGGATTAACCCAGATGTTAGCCTTATCTTGTAGGAGTCCCTCTTGCATTTAGATCAAGCATAACAGAAGTTTGCTTCTCATTCAAATAAATAAATAAACAAATAAATAAATAAATGAATAAATCTAGAATGGTGCTCTTTTAAGTAAGGATTTCCATCTTAACAGCTTTATTGTCTTCAACACATGGCCCCCAAGGTCACCATGCCCTTTTGTATCAAACTGAATGAAGGGAAAAGAGATGTACAAACATTCCTTAACCCCTCTGACTAAGCATTAACATCCTGTGTATAATCCATTGGTGAAAACCAATTGCATGATCCCTCCCAGATATACTAGTAAGGGGTAGAGAGCTAAAGATAGAGTCCGTGGCTAGAAAATCATTTCTCAGCAATAACTTTACACCTTGGAAGAGGAAGCACAAATGTTAAGGAGAGCCAAGCATCTCTGCCAGAACACTAGACTAATACCGGTATATATCTTAACAAAAGAACTATAATAGTATATATTTCATTTAAATTTGCTTTATTTTGCTTACTTATATTTTAGGTATATTATACCTTTTAGTTCTTACCATAAACTAAAATGAGACAGGTCAGATATTATTATTCCACTTTCAAAGAGATAATGTAAAGAATCTTTTAAAAATTGTTTGAAGAATTAACATAAGCTAAGGAAGGTAATGTCAGAGAAATGGCAGAATAAGGACTTCAAAAAATCTGCTCCTTCATAAAAGCCAAAAGAACAAAAAGCAAAGTTTTTCAGGAATCTGGAAATTAATCAAAGGCTTGCAACAAGGAATTTTTACTCAATAATCTCTATAAGAAAAACAAACTATACATTGTTTTAAGTTCCATCCCTTTCTTCTCAGTGCTGATGATACACACTTGAAAACTAACAGCCCCACAATTTCAATAAATATTAGCAGTCTAGCAGCTACCAGTGGGTTCCCAAAGAACTGTTATTATTTGACCAGTTCAGTTTCCTACCAACTTTCACGTGAAGGGTTATCTTTATTTGACCTGACTCAGGCTTATTAAGCAAGAATTCTATACCCAGCTAAACTATCCTTTAAAAAAAAAAACAAAAGGAGAAATTAAAACATTCCCAGGTGGACGAAAGCTGAGATTTTGTCACTAGCTGACCTACCTATAAGAAATATTAAAGGGAGTTCTTCATGAGAAAATTAAAGGACACTTGACAGTAAATAAAACCCACATGAAGAAATGGAAAGTATTAATAAAGATAAATATAGGTACATAGGTAAATATAAAGGCATTATAAAGCCTTTGTAATTATTTTCTTCCATAACATTTTAAATACAATTGTATAAAGCGATAATTATAAATCTATTAATAGGCAAATAATGTATAACTAGAGGCCCAGCACACGAAATTATGTGCAAGTAGGGTCCCTAGACCTAGCCTGCAATCATGGCCATGTCTGACGCCCTGCAACGCCCTGTGACACCTTGCAACGCCCCGCAATGCTCCACGATGTTCACTGCCCCGCAAAGCTCTGCGACGCTTGCCTCTGCCACCCCGTGATGCTCCCCGCCGCTGCCCCACAACACTCCTCGACTCTTCCCACCCCGCGATGCTCCGCAACGCTCCTCACCCTGCTACTGCTCTGCAATGCTCCACAACGCTCCGCGACACTCACCTTCACTGCCCCATGACACTCTGCGACACTCACCTCCACTGCCCCGTGATGCTCCATGAAGCTCCCAGCCCCGTGATGCTCTGCAATGCTCTCCACAGCCACCCCATGATGCTCCGGAATGCTCCCCACCACTGCCCCACGACGCTCCTTGACGCTCCTCATCCCATGACGCTCTGCAACGCTGCTGCCGCCCCACCACTGGATGCTCACTACCGCTCGCCGCTCGCCACCCGCTGCCACTCAACAGTTCCCAGTCCTGCCCTGCTGCCACTTCCCTCCCTCCCCCATTCACCATGGTTCCACGTTTGCCATGCTGCAATAGGAGCCTGCAGCCTGCGGGACGGGGGCGGGAGGGACCGAGAGGTGGTCAGTGCACCTCATGGTGACTGATCGAGTGGTCGTTCCAGTTGTTGCACATATGGTCCTGGCCTTTTATTATATAGGATGGTGTCATTTGTAAAACAATAATATGACAAAGGAGAAAGGAAGAAATTCAGCTGGGAACAAAGTTTTTATAAATTACTAGATGCCCAGTGCACAAAATTTGTGCACGGGGGTGCGGGGGCGGGGGCGGTCCCTCAGCCCTGTCTTGGTCTGCAAAGATGCCAGCATCCCTCACCTCAGCCTCTAGCCAAAGGTTCCTCCCCTCCTTCTACACAGACTCTGGGAAGATGCTTGTCCTGGGGCCTCCTCAAGGCCCTGGCCCACGACGCCCTGCAGTTCGAGTACTCGGGGGCTTGGGCTTTCAGGTCTGGCTTCCTCACCTGGCATGGTGAGCATCAGCTGCCATGGGAGCCTTGCCTTAGGAGTCACCCCCTTGGACCATACTACTTGAGAGTGTGTGTGTGGGGGGGGTGGCCTTGGTGGCAGTGATTTGATGTCTGTAGTATGCCCGCTGACACCCACCACCGCGGCGCAACACTGGTCCCGTCTGAACTGCTGGCAGGGGGCTTCCAGTCTGTGACTGGGGCTGATGGGCTGCGGCTGGGGGCTGCAGGTGGAGGACCCCGGCACCCATAGGGCTGTCAGCATCAGGAACTGGAAAGATCCAATTTTCTGGTTCCTCCCCTGCCACGCAGATGCTGAGCTCCGGGCCCCACAGGCCCGTTCACTCCCACTGCAAGGCTGGCCGGGGTGGGAATGTGGGCTCGCTGCCCCAGAGGCCCCTTATGTGCCGCAGCACAGCCATGGCGCAGACGCTGAGCTCGCGCCGCCGCTGGCAAGGCGAGCTCAGCTTCCTGCCGGCCCCATTCAGCTGCCGCTCAGTGGCATGGGGACCGATCGCGTCCAGCCGGAGGCGTGGGCGGGGGGCAGGGACTTGCGAGTCCCCGCCGCTGCCCATGCCTCCTGCCAGCCCAATCGGCCACCCCGGCCACCCCAAGTCCCGCCCCCCGCGCCTCCCGCCGGCCCAACCGTGGGTGTAGCGGAGTGATGGTTAATTTGCATATTACCCTTTTATTATGTAGGATTGAAATTAAGTGGATATTAAAACAAACTAAATTGTGGAATTATGATGTTAAGTGTAATACCCATGGAAAATATTAAGAAAATAACTCCAAAATATAGCAAAAGTAGCAAAGGGATTAAGATGCCACACTTGAAACTATGTAACCCAGAATTTATTAGTGAAAATAATATTGGAGCAGGAAAGATATGACATATAGAAAACAAATAGAAAAATGGAAATCCTACATTATCAGTTAGTATATTAAATGTAAGTGAATTAAACATTCCAAAAAAAAGACAAAGATTGGCAAAATGTATTTAAAAAACCATGATCTTACTCAAGGGGAGAGAAATATAGAGGGCATGGGTTATTGGGTTATCACATAATTCTGACTATCATAAATAGATTGTTCCATGTACACCAACCAATATGAACCTTGTTAAGTTATAACCATATGCAAGCACCATCAGTGTTTGGACACCATTTGGAGAGACATGGTCAAGCTATACACCATCAAAGCCAGACTCTGCTTAAGTAGAAGACCTAACAGTAGTTTCCAACCCTGGCTACCCATCAGAATAACCTGGAAATTCATATAGTCTAACTTCTAGAAATTCTGATTCAATATGGAATATATAACTAACTCCCTCCACCACACCCCAACATGCACACATGCACACACAGAGACATATCTATTTTTTTGAAAAGTTCAGATGTACAACAAGGTTGAGATTTGTTACATTAAGACTCTGCAAGCCACAATTAATTGAGAAGAATAAAAACAGTACTGTGAGTAAGCTCCACTGACTGGCTACATCGTTAAATTTATATACATATATAACTAGTTATAATATTTACTTTAAGCTTCAATTTCCCCTCACTTTTTATTCATAGGGGAAAATTGTATCATAGAAAAAGAAACCTGTGATTTAAAAATCAGACATACTTGAAATCAAAACTCTACTCCACATGTCACTTGTTTATAATCTCCATAAAATACTAAACATGTCAGTCTTGGTTCCTCATCCATAGAGTGAGAACATCAGTACCTATCCCACCCACCTCTCAGGAGGAGGATGAAGATGAAAAGGACTGATAAACTCTTCTAAATACATGCTGCTAGAGGGAAATCTGAGGCTTTGTTCTGCAGTCCCCTTGACTTTGGGCCTGTAGCAATTCCTTGGTTCTATCCTGTAAGTATCCTGGGAGAACTGGTCCTCTTATCCAGTATTTTTGGAAAGGTAAGATGAGTTTACTGAGAGAGGACTGCTAAGAAACCTGCCCCCTTTCTGGTGGGTATCTTCCATTCCTTCTATTCAGCCTCCCCTTTGTGAGACCTGCTTGACAGGCAGGAAAAACATACATCTGAGCACAGTAAAGTTGTCTGTAGGTACAAGGGAAATGTTCCCTAGAAATTTTTAATCCTATATAATAAAGATGTAATATGCAAATTGACCATCATGCCCTCACAAGATGGCTGCCTACTACCAGGCTGGCAGGTGGGTTAGTGAGTGACAACCAAACAACTGAACAAGCAGGCTGTGTGGGGCGACCAGGCAAGCAGGGAGGGGGGGGAGTGCTGTGAGGGGCAACCAGGCCAGCAGGGGGGCAATTGGGTGTTATTAGGCTGGCAGGGGAGGGCAGTGAGGGGTGACTAGGCTGGTGTGGGAGCAGTTGGGGGCAACCAGGCTAGCGGGGGGACAGTAAGGGATGACCAGGCTGGTGGGGGGGTTAGTGAACGATGACCAAATGACTGAACAGCAGGCTGCGTGGGGCGACCAGGCCGGCAGGTGGGTCAGTTGGGGGCAACCAGGCCAGCAGGGGGGGGCAGTTGGGGGCAATTAGGCTGGCAGGGGGTCAGTGAGGGGCAACTAGGCCAGCAGGGGGTGGGAGCAGTTGGGGGTGACCAGACCGGCATGGGGGGTGGTAGTTAGGGATGACTAGGCTGGCAGAGGGGGGCAGTTAGGGGCAACCAGGCCAGCAGGGGGGGACAGTAAGGGGTGACCAGGCCGGTGGGGGGGGGGCAGTTAGGAGCAACCTGGCCAGCAGCAGGGGGCAGTTAGGGGTGATCAGGCCGGCACGCAGAGGCTGTGAGGGGTGATTAGGCCGGCAGGGGTGGTAGTTAGGGGTGACCAGGCAGGCAGGCAGGTGAGTGATTAGGTGCCAGCAGTCCAGGATTGTGAGAAGGATGTCTGACTGCCAGTTTAGGCCCGATCCCCGAGATTGGGCCTAAACCGGCAGTTGGACATCCCCCAAGTGGTCCCAGATTGGAGAGAGTGCAGGCTGGGCTGAGAGGACCACCCCTCCCATGCATGAATTTCATGCACCGGGCCTCTAGTATCATATAACACTCATCCTCACATGGCATTACACATAAATTGGACATGCATGGTCAATTCTAGTACAAAATACCACTCCTGTACCCACCACCTCAAACTTCCCTTTGCACCCACCTGGTTATCCTTGATTCGTAACCACTCAGAACCAGCTCTGCCACTGGCTTACCCAATCCTGTGCACTCAATACTTCACTTCTCTCACCAGTAGGCGAGGTTAGAAAAATCAGGACATGTGGCCTGACATGAATGAAAAGAGAAATATAGAATTCTCCATAAAAACAGGTCTGTCAACAATTGAGCCCGGCTGATGTGCTCAGTGGTTGAGGGTCAATCCAGGAACCAACAGGTCACCTGTGTGTTTCCCAATCAGTAAACATGCCCGGGTTACAGGCTCAATCCCCAGTGTGGAGCGTGCAGGAGGCAGCCCATAGATGATGTTTCTCTCTCATCTATGTTTCTATCTATCCCTCTCCCTTTCTCTCTCTAAAAATCAATAAAAACATATTTTTAAACAATTGAGCTTTTATCTTCTCAAATTTGCAATTAATAATCTGATTTATCTCACTTAAATTTTTTTTTTCAGAGCATGAAGTAAGATAATATATGTCAGATGCAGTTTGTAATTTGTTAGGCACTAAATAATCATGTGGTTTAATGGCAGGATCTCAAAGTGGGTCAAAAAAATTAGGAGGGAGTAATTCTCATTTCCTGAAGCCTTTTCCCGTGTGTCACATTGTCCTGTTATCATTAATTGTGTGTGTGTAAATCATCCTCTTGGACAATAAGCTCCTTCAGAGCAGGGACTGTCTTTTCTGTTCAAAATTTTGGTTTTACTAGAGCAGGAGGCACGATCTGTCAGGAGGGCAGGGAATTTTGACTGTTAGGTTTACAGCTATATCCTGTGCACTTTTGACCAGGGCCTGGTACAGAGTAAGCACTCAATAAATAGTTGTTGAATAAATGAATAAGAAATGTTGGCTGGAGTGAGTTAAAATTAGGCAAAATTTTCTGTGATAAAGTGAAATGGCACTGTTTTCATCTTTAGAGAGGAGCAAGCAAGACTGGCTGAAGGCAACTTTCTTAGTCTTTGAGAAGCCCTCTCTGTATGCCCTTCCCTTACCCTCTCAGAATGTCTCTCCCTTGCCCTCCCTGCCTCTCTACTTTTCTCTCTCTACCCCAGCACATTTCACATTGTTGTATGATTGCTCAAAACCCTTGCCTTACACTCTGGCCCAGGTTTCCTTATTCAAGTTCCCAGATTGCCTTCACTCTTTAGCCCCTTCCATTTACCTCCTCCTCATTACATTTCCTGTCCTGAAAGGTCATAGCAAAGTTGAGAAATCACTCCCATACATTGTAGAAAGACTATAGCTCATCCTGTATTTTTGTGTCCTATTTCTGGAGTGTTTTCTCTGCCAGGACCCCAAGTTCTCTCCCCCAGATCTCCATAGACTACGCATTACTTCCACTTCTGCCTTATCATTCACTATTTACCACCTACTTTACAGGAGGGATGTTATATGACTCAGGGTTCTCCAAAGAAACAGAACCAGTAGAAAAATATGAAATATAAGAATTGGCTCAGGCGAGTATGACTACTGAGAAATCCCCAGGTCTTCAGTCAGAGAGCAGGGGAGTCAGGGGAGCCGATAGGGTAGTTCCAGTCCAGTCCAAGTCTGAGAGCTTGAAAACCAGGAGAAGTGATGATATAGTTTCAGTTGGAAGACTGCAGGCTTGAGACCCAGGAAGAGCTGATGTTTCACATCAAGTCTGAAGACAGGCAAAAGCGGGGGTCCCAGGGTGAAGGTGGTCTGGCAGGGCGCATTCTCTCTTACTCCTCTTACTAGGGGCAGGGGAAGCCTCTTTGGTTCTATTCAGTTCTTTGACTGATTGAATGAGCCCCACCCTTATTAGGGAGAGCAATCTGCCTTACTCAGTCTTAGGATTCAAATGTTAATTTAGTCTCAAAACACCCTCATCGACACACCCAGAATAATGTTTAACCCAGTATCTGGGTACTCTGTGGCCCAGGCAAGTTGACAGGTAAAACTAATCATCACAGTATGAACTTGTCACCTTAGCCACCTGCCTAAATAGAAATTGTTTTAGCTTCTCTAAGGCATTTACCATACTTTCTTTTTTTTTTTTGCTTCTAGCACTTAATGATGGCATCCCAGAGCAAATGCTATGAAATGAAAGATGTTCCCCACTCCCAGCCTCTGCCTTGTCTCACTTCCCAAGCCTGAGGCCCCAGAAATGGCTCATTGCAGGACAACCCCTCCCTAAAATGAGCCCCTGATGCCTGCAGGGAAGGACTGTGGGGAACTGCAGGGAACCACAACCTCTTTATTCTCCTTCTCTGCTCACCCCTCAGCCTACAAATGTTGACTTTGTGCCTCAAACACATTCACCCTTTTCATTTCTGTAACCTACCATGGATGCCTAATGGCTAGGCAGCCCAATCACCAAGATTCATGTAGTTATGTAGTTAAATGTGTCAAATAAACATTATTGTAAGTTTTAGTTTGTGCTAAACACTGTGTTCAAGTTAAAAGGACATGGGATGAATAATCAGAAGACTTGAGTTTGAATACTGGCACCATTACTTGCTAGAAATATGAAAATAAACAAAACAGTAAATTCATTGAGCCATAGCCTCCATTCACTACTTAAAAAACAAAACAAACAAAAACTTTAAAAAGCCTCTGAAGGACAGGAGTCTCAAGAAAACTCTTCTGTAAAGCCCCAGGAATCGAATAGAAAAGGAAGGAAAGAAACATACCCAAACTTTGGGAAAGGCGAAAATCAAAAAGCAGAAATGGCTGTGCAATTGCTGCAACTAATAGGAAGTGCACTGTCCTTGGAGGAGGCATTTCGTTCACCATAGCAGGACAGAGACACTATACTTTCCGAAAGGCCTTCATTTATCATAAAAATGATATCTGGTATCATGCAGACCAGCTGTGAGGCTCTCCAAGGGTGAAAGAGACAGGACAAATTGTGTCCGAGGGTGGAGGGAGAGAGGGTCACAACTCTTCCAGTGCAGCCATGTAACCCTTGGGGCAGCAACAACAAACTGGCCTCAACTCAAACATTCCCAAAGCAAAGGTGGGGTCATGGCAGAAGGCATATACAAGGAAAATTCATATCTCTGTTTGATAATGGATGTTCTCTTGTACTCAAAAAGCTTGGGTGAATTACGAAAAAGACATTTATCAGACATTAAAGAATTCCAACACTGGAAAAAATTTACCATCATTTATCAGAAGCTTAAAGCTACAATGTATTTTTCATTATGTGATATGGAAACACATGTGCAACGAGTGGGTGGGTGTCTCTACAACATCAAATCCACACTAGACTACTAGTAATTGGATTCAGCCAAATAGAGGACAGGGCACTCCAGGTCATCAAACATCTTAAAGCTAGAAACAAAAATCATCCCAAATGCAACTTAAATACAATAAAAACTGAAACCCCCATATCAGATAACTTAACCTTTGGTATTGCATTGTGATGAGGGCAATAGGCTTGAACATGACCAAGTCAAATGAAGTTTATGTTCAACCATAAGCAGGATAGATTCCACCTTATACCTATTCTCTCCATCTAAACTCACTGAGGCTTTACACTCTTAATCGCATCTGCTTCTCCATGGCCTGATCAGGCCTTAATTGTCTCTAACTGATCTCAATTTGTCCCCTAGACCTGGTAAATCACAACTTAATTTAGAAACGCAACAGCGCCCTACCTATCACTGTCTCCTTTGATCCTCTGACAGTCTTGTGGGAGGTGTCAGCCGTGTCAGGAGAAATACTATTGTTCTCCCCTTCTGTTGAAAACACTAAGTCAAAAAATGGCTATCCCCAGGTCTAATCACTGCTAAGTATCAGGGCTGTCGGGAGAGCCCAGGTTTCATAACTCCCTAGTCCAGTGCTCCTTAACTATGGAAGAGAACTTCTTAAAGCGTGAGGCTCTGAGACCCTCCCTATGTGCTCCGCTGGGACATCTCGTAATTTCCTCTTCAGGAGCTCCTTAAGAATAGCATAAGGGCATATCCAGCTGGAACCATTTACACCGACTGTACAGCCTAGAGGCAGGGGATGGACTTAATGACCCTAGGCTAATCAATTCCTGCTTCCTAACACAAGGAGTGATTGCAAAGTAATGATCCACCAGACCCAGACAAACATCACAGTTTTACATTAAATAAAGTTTCTGATTCCTCATTCCATGATGAATGTATGGTTAATCCTGATTCCTGATCCATCATAAATTGCTCTTCTCTTCAGGGTCACTAAGTGACATTTGACTGTGAGTTGTAGAGGAAGTTGAGCAGGAGAGCTTCAGCCGGAGTGGGTGCAGTATTGTAGGTATTGTAAGTGTTCGCATTAATCTGTTGCCATCTGTCTTTATTTTGCTAACCCACTCAATCGGACACCATAAATGTTCACAGACATAAAAATGCTTTTCTTCAACATTAGGCACACATATCTTCTTGCTTCACCTCCTGAATCTCAGACAGCCCTTGGTGATCATGGGCAATGCCACGGTGATCCCCCAGCTCCCTGAAGTGGCTCTGAGCAATGATGCCACATAAGGCATTGTTCCAAATGCACAACCGGTTTTTAGATACCATTTCAGGGCTCTGATGCTCCTGTACTTGGCAGCAAATTTGACCCTCCTTCTTACACAGAAAGATACGAAATGCAACCTTTCACTCACCCTGTAAGAATGTGGACTCAAACTGGAGTGGAGAAGGTTAAGTCAACTGCTTTCTATTTTCTTCCAAGTAGATTGAGATGGAGGTGGCAACTCTCCTACCCCTGTCCCCACCATCCTACACATCAAAAATCAGAACAGCCCCTGTGTCCTTGCTATTGTCTATTATATGGAAAAGCCATTCCTGGGATGACCTGAATAAAAAGGTACCAAGCAAGAGCCTTGCCTCAAAACTTCTAAAGAATCTGCCATCACTGGGCCAGTGAGGGTTGTCTTTGAAATCTTTATCATCCTAAGTTTACTTTGGCAATCTTTCAAAGAAATGAATGATCTTAGAAGTCCATTTTGCTGAGACCTTTTATCTGCATTGTAGTGGATGCTGTGGTGTGCTGCCCAGATCTGAGACTGAAACATTCATCCCTCATCGACCAGCAGTGTTGACGGCTACAGCTCTCAGCTGAGGCCCTCTCTCTATTTGCCCTAGAGAGCCAGGGTCACAGCCCATCCCCTAATGCCATCCGCATGCCATGACTGGTCCCTGCAAGTAATAAGGGCAAATGCCCTCGCCCCAATTCAGGACAACTCTGCAAGTCTAAGCCAGTTTTAGAGATCCTCAAAGGGCCCCATGAAAAGGGTCACAGGATCCTGAGGCCTTTGTTGGAACTGCACCACAGTTTGACTTCTCCCAGATGGACTTTTCTTTTCCTCCAAAGGCAGGCCCCTCTCTGAGTCCTGAGGAACCTGACTTACGATATGGATATTTGAAAGACACTGCACAGTTTGTAGATTGTTTTTACTTTTCTTTTCAATGTGACTGAATTTTGAGCTTTGGGCTAGAGGGAGCCTTCATTCTAGAAAATTGTTTCAAAAGTAGCAAGGGAACATTGGTGAGATAGGGAAGAAATATATGTGTTACTCTTTGAAATACAACTAATTTTACAGTATTAACCACTATATCATTTGGAGTCAACTGCCAATTCTGAACCAGTTGAAATGTAGGTCCCTGTGTGCAATGGGTAAAGAGAGATAATCCACCCCAGCTACTCATATGCACTCTTGTCATGAACTTCCTGCCCTCTCTGAAGGTCAGCCGTTTGGGGGTTTTACGCTGCCACCCTCCTCTTCATATCTTTAGAGACAAAATCCTGACTGAGGAAGTAAAAAATCTTATTATTCATGGGGGAGTAATAGAACCAGAAGAGAGAATAAGCCCATCAGGTTTGAGAAGCCCAAGAAGTATCTCCTTGCTCCTAATGTACTGGCTGGTAGTTATATCTCAGCCCCCATTCCTCCTGCAAATGGGTGTCCATGTTCTCTTCCCTGTGTTCCTCTATCGTTTATAATTCTTCATTTCTTTATGCTTCTATTTCCTTTCTCTGGTATTGTCCCCATTTATCTCCAGGGATGTTATAAAAAACAAAAATGTTTGAAATAGAGAGGTTTTAATTTATTTACTGGAAAACATATATTACCTACATCGCCATTAGGAATAAGGGACAGTGATATGAAATCAAGATAACAGTTTCACAATTCCCAAGCTGCTATGAGTCATTTTACCACTCTGACCCACAATTACTATCTGTATCTATCTGGTTCCATTCAAGAATCCAGGGGAAAGACTACAGGCCAATTCCAGAATGGTATATATTTTTAAATCATTAACTATATCAATGCCCTTTCTTAGATAAAGTGGAAAATACTGAAATAATATTGTCACCATTTAGCCAAAATACTTACATGTCTCTTTGGTGGCCATGGTATGTTACTTCCATTTTTGTAGATGGCCGCTTAGTTATAAGCCTATAATTTTAATATTCTTCCATAATGACAGGGTAAAGCAACAATCTAACATACATGTTGATCCAAACATTAAGGGTATGATTATAACAGAAAGGGACTGATGGTACTACCTAAAGTTATCTATAGATTCAGTGCAATCCCTATCAAAATTTTAAAGGCATTTTTCATAGAAATAGAAAAAAGAATACTAAAATTTGTAGGGAACCACAAGACCACAAATAGCCAAAGCAATCCTGAGAAAGAAGACTAAATCTAGAAGCATCACACTTCTTGATTTCAAACAATATTACAATGCTACAGTAATAAAAACAGTATAGTCCTGGCATAAAAACAGACACATAGAGCAATGGAACAGAATCAAGAATCCAGAAATAAACACATTTATACATGGTCAACTAATATTTCACAAGGGAGCCAAGAATACTCAATGGGCAGAGAATAGTCTCTGCAATAAATGGTGCTGAGAAAACTGGATATTCACCTGCAAAAATTAAATTGAAAAAAATCAAATACTTAGATGTAAGACCTGAAACTATAAGACTCCTAGAAGAAAATATAGAGAAAAAATCTCCTTGCATTGATCTTGGCAACAATTTTTTGGATAAGACACCAAAAGCATAAGCAACAAAAGCAAAAATAAACAAGTGGGACTATATCAAACTAAAAGCTTCTATGCAGCAAATGAAACAATCAACAAAATGAAAAGTTAACCTATGGATGGGAGAAAATATTTGTAAACCATATATCTGATACAAGGTTAATATCCAAAATATATTAGGAGCCCGTACAACTCAATAGCAAAAAAACAACAACAAATAGTCCAGTTTTAAAATGGGCAGAGAACCTGAATATACATTTTTCCAAGAAGACATACAAATGGCCAACGTACACATGAAAAGATGCTCAGCTTTCATTATAATCAAGGAAATTTACATCAAAATAACGAGATATCACCTCACACCTGTTATAATAAAAAAAGCAAGAGGCCCTAATGGGTTTGGCTCAGTGGATAGAGCGTCGGCCTGTGGACTCAAGGGTCCAGGTTCGATTCCGGTCAAGGGCATGTACCTTGGTTGCAGGCACATCCCCAGGAGGGGGTGTGCAGGAGGCAGCTGATCAATGTTTCTCTCTCATTGATGTTTCAAACTCTCTATCCCTCTCCCTTCCTCTCTGTAAAAATATCAATAAAATATGTTTTAAAAAAAAGACAAGAGGTAAGTGTTGGTGAATATGTGGAGAAAAGGTAACCCTTATGTACTGTTGGTGGGAGTGTAAATTTTCATAGCCATTATGAAAAACAATATGGAAGTTCCTCAAAACATTAAAATAGAGCTACCATATGATCCAACAATCTCACCTCTGGCTATGTATCTAAAGGAAATGAAATCCCTATCTTGAAGAGATATTTGCACTTCCATGTTTATTGCAGCATTCATTACTCACAATAATGGGGGTATAGAAACAAGTAATAGAATAATGGTTTCCAGTTACTGGAGAGTAGAGGGAATTGGGAGTTGTTGGTCAAAGGGTACAAACTTCCAGTTACAAGATGAATAAGTTCTGGGGTGCTAAGTACAGCAGGGTGACTATATTTAGCTATAATCTATATATATAAAAGTCTAAGTGTGACCAGAACGCCGGAGCAACTGGAACGACCAGTCACTATGATGCACACTGACCACCAGGGTGCAGATGCTTAATATATGAGCTGTCCCCTGGTGGTCAGTGTGCTCCTACAGCCAACCTCCTGGGCCGGCCAACCTCCCCTGGTCCCTCAACAGCTGGCAGCTGGCAGCCGGCAGGAAGGCCCCAATCGGCCCTGATCGCCAGCCAGGTCTAGGGACTCCACCTATGCATGAATTTCATGCACCGGGCCTCTAGTATATTATATACTTTAAAGTTACTAGGAGAATAAATCTTAAATATTTTCACTATAAAAAAAAATGGTAGTTATGTAAAATAATGGAGCACTAACTAAGCTTACTGCAGTCATCATTTTGCAATATATACGTATATCAAACCATCACATTGTACACCTTAAACTTAGACAATATTATGTGTCACTTATATCCCAATAAAACTGGGGGGATTAATAGAAAGAGGACTGAGGTGTAGGGAAGTTAATCATACAATGACTTGTGTTTTCTATTTTTCAAAGGCTTTTAGTGAAGCATTTCTCTTAGTAATGCTGCTTTTATAGTTATATCGCTACAAAGCATTTGAAATAACTTTTGACACTCTAAACATAAAAACTTACTCTGAGATGAGTAAGTATAGAAACTAACTTGCTTCCAATGCTAACTGCTGTGGCAACAACAGGAAAAGTATATTCCCAAAGTTAAACAGGCAATGCCTCTGCTGAGACAGGATTAAATACAGAGACCCAAATTCCAGCCAGTCAGGGCCTGAACACCAATGAGAATTTCTTTAAGTGATGTAATGCTTGAATCCTGATATCCTTTTGAAAGGAGCTTGTGGTTGAAGTTTCTATAAACCAGACTGAACTGGAATTTCCTTCCATTCCAATAGTCTCCTTCTCTGCCTCCTACACAGTTTTCTTAGGTAGGTTTGTTGGAATGTAGCAATGTTCTTCCCTAATGTTTGACAAACAGCACTTTTTGTAACTGTGATTTGCATGTGGATTCTTTGAGTGATGCTAGTCCACTGCTCTTCATGGGCCCCTTTTATCCTTGTAAGTGCTTCATAGAAGATTCAGAAAGACACCGTCTCCTCTAGTCCTCGTACTGTCTAAATGCTGGCTCTCTCCGCTTATGTTCTTCCCACAGATCTCTGGGGTGGGGAGGCTTGTGACAAATGAAGACAGAGACCCACACTTTCAGCTCATAGCAAGATGGAAAGTTGTTGAGATCTGCGTGGCAGCTCTTGCTGCATTTATTATCCCCTTTCCCATTAGCATGTTGTTGACAACCAAATAAGTGGGACAGGTCCAGGTGACAACAAGTCTGGGGAACTCAGGAAACCCGCTTAAGGAAACTCTGAAATTATTCACTCTCTAAAAGCCTTCCCGGCGGAGCCAGGGACATATTGTACACATGAAGAGACAAGGGTAATGTGCTCTGGATTTTGTTTTAAGTCACCCTTTTAACTTAAATCCCGGAGCTATCCAGAGAGTTAAGTTCATGAAATGGCATGAAAGTTGGTGAGGATTCTTAGAGCATGGCAAAAATTGGCTCCTCTCCCAACAGAGCTGAGGAACAATGTACTTGTACAAACTATTTTTAGAGTTAAAGAAGTCTTTTTCTTAAAGAATTAATTCATCACTTACCACCCATTAAATGAAACCTTAAAATATTGGTTAACCAATAACCTCTTCCAACTTGTTCCATTTGAAATATACTAAAAAATAGCCATTCGTTTTCCAAAGTAAATGCATGCCAAACACCAATAGCACTAAATGAGCTAATATATGTGAACATTCTTTGGAAACAAAAAAACCATAAAAGTAGCAGACATCAGTATGTTTAAGATCATTGGCTCTTATCATCTTTTTTACCTGGAGCATAGTCTCCAACAGAACTGCAACCACATTTCTTTTGCTTCCTTTGTGCCCAGGTCCCTCAGCACAGTGCCTGCAACATTATACATATTGGATAAAGATATGCTACATTGAATTCAAATTTGAATCCACAAATATATATATATACATATTAAGCACCTACTACTAGTATATGAGTCACCATGCTAATAGGCAATGGCAAAAAGGTATACAGAGACAAGTAGCTACCTTCTTGAGGAGAGAACTCAGTCTATCAATCTCCGCAAGCTCCATCACCACAGATTACAAGGGCAATGTGCGCAGTTGCAAATGCCTTGTGAGCCAGGCAGGAAACGTTATTGAATAGAAATGGGCTCCTGATTTTAGGGCAGTAGAGTACCACAGGGATAGTGGGAATTAGAGAGTGCAATGCTTGCTTAAAAACGTAATTATTCAGCTTCAAATATTTTGTAACCATTGTACTAACAAGAATAGTTTTGTCAAATTTCTGGTAGATTATTCATCCTTGAAAAGGAATGAAGTTCTCAAATATATTAGAACATGGATAAACCCTGAAAACATTGTGCTAAAAAAAATAAAGATAAAGAAAAAATTTTTTAATTATGCTAAATGAATTAAGTACAAAATAAAATAAGACACAAAGGAACAGATACTGTGCCGTTGTGTTTATATAAAATATCTAGAATAGGGAAATTCACAAACACAGAGGTTATCGAGGCTAGGGGGAGAGGGAATGGGGAATTAGTCGTTGCTGAATTGTTTCTGTTTGTAGTGTTTAAAAAGTTTGGGAAATAGATAATGGCGATGGTTATACAACATTGTAAATGTAATTAATGCCACTGAATTTTACACTTAAGAAGGTTTAAATGACAAATTTTATATTACATATATTTTACCACAATAATTATTTGTTTTTTTAATGCTGGCAGATTCCACACGATTTGGCTGGCCAGTTGAGATTCCTGAATCTTGGCACAAGGGTTTGTTCAATAATTGTTTACCAATTAAATAAAGACAGAGTTTCCCCTACCCCTATGATATTCCAGAGTTTAATGAAAATAACACAATATTTCAATTCAGTCAGCTATAATTTGTGCTATTTACTAATTATAACCTTGGCTAAGTTAAAGTATACCTCAACTTCCCCATCATATGGGGAATAATAGTGGGACCTACCTACTAGATTATAGTGAAGACTATATGAGATAATGCTTGTAAAACTATTTTCAGAGAGGCCTTTGTATCATTAGCTATGTTTAACATTAAATAAGAATTAGCTATTAATACTATTAGGAAGACTAGAAAAATGACTTAACATTTTTGGTCCTAACCTAGTGTTTTATATATTTTCCTGACAATGATTGTCTTCTTGGGAACTATAGATACAAGGTAGAGTTCTAATGATGTTTTTCAATGTGTAATTTTAGTCTAATGACCTTACTGAGCTGTTAAAAAATCCTCTAATGGCCCAGCCGGTGTGGCTCAGTGGTTGAGTGTTGACCTATGAACCAGGAGGTCATGGTTCGATTCCTGGTCAGGGCTCATGCCCAGGTTGCAGGTTTGATCTCTAGTGGGGGGGCATCTCCCATCATTGATGTTACTATCTCTCTCTCCCTCTCTCTCCCTCTCTGAAATCAATAAAAATATATTTTTTAAAAATAATCATAAAAATAAATAAATAAATAAATAAATAAATAAATAAATAAATAAATATTCTTTAATGACTCCCTGTGGTTATAATAAGGCCCAAATCCACAGAAGATAGCACAAGCCTATCTTCTCTTCAGCCTGGTAGAGGACACTGTGGCCTCTCCATCACCAATCCTATCTTCCCACAAGCCCTGATTTCTGTTTTATACTCTCTGTGCTTCCAGGAAAGCTGACTCTTCCCTTGGCTCCAGCTCCAGAGACAGACCACCTGGCCCAGGCCAAGTTAAGCAGACCATTTCTGCCTTCTCAATATTGTCTTCAGGGCAGGGCATGTGACCTCCACTGCTCCCATCAGGTTAAATCTCAGGCCTCTTATAGCGATGCTGTGACAAATTTGATGTGGAAGGCAGATGTGAGGGTTGGAGCTATAGCAACTACTTCACTACCTTAGGGGTCACAAGTCAATCTATGAGGTACATTAGAGCCAAGGAAACTAGAGAGGAATAAAGAGCTCTAATAAAGTTATTACTGGTGCCATCCTACCTCTGGATTTCCTTTTTATCCAGTCTATACATTTCCTTTATTATTATTGCAACCAAAAGTCTTAACTAGTCAAAAAAAGAAAGAAAGAAAGAAAGAAAGAAAGAAAGAAAGAAAGAAAGAAAGAAAGAAGAAAGAAAGTCATATTTTGCTGCACTGTTCCCTTCTTCCTCAGCCCCCATTTCAGCCAAACTGACCTGGTTTCTGTTTCAGAACACTACTGAGCTTCTTCCACTTGCACTGTTCTCACCAATGCACTCTCTCTCCCTGGACTGTTTGTTCAACACCTTTCTTCCTATCATTTCCCTGCTCTGCCTGCCCGGTTCATTCTCATTCACCCTTAACAGTTCAGCTCAAACATAATTTCTCCAAGAAAGCTCTCAATCTAGATCAAGTTCTTACTATGTGCACCCATACCACGTACACTTTGTAAGACTTGCCACCATGATAATTAAATAATTACTAATTGAATTATTTATGACTAACGTATATCTCCCACAGTTGTCTATTTTATTCGCTTCTGCTATGTTTCCAGTGTGTAACACAGAGCTTTGTCCATAAAAATAATAGTAAATACTTATTAGTTGAATAATAAATGACTAGTTTTTAGTTGCCAAGGCTAATTGTTAAGATGTTGGTGGAGACCTGCTGATAAAAACAAAAACACATTATAAACAAATCAATAGTTGAGAAGAAAGGGGTTAAGAAAGTAGCACGTTGCTGATCTCTGGCTGTGGGTGAATACCACATGTAACAAATATTGGTCGGGCACCCACTCTGCACAAAACGGAGACTGGGTTGAGAAGACATCAGCCCTGCCCACCAGGAGCTCTTCGCTGGACTTTAATTAGCTGGGCATAGAGAATACGGCTGCTGTGAATGATTCCAAGTCACATCTATTACCCATTGCTTTGGTGCTTAGTTCCCGCAGGGTCAAACCTACATTTTTAGCCTTTTAAAAAATCTGGCTTTGCCTGTGTCCTAAATAACAGGAAAAACATGGCTCTCAAAACCTCCTTTCTTGAAGTTTTCTTTGAATCTGCCTTTAACCTCTAAAGCTTGGAGACAAAGAGAAGTGTAGACTGCCTCCAAGCCTATCTTCTCCAGGGGTATGAAAGCATTTTGTAAACTTCAACCCACTATTCACATGCAAGTGCTACTGCAGAATCATGACTGCTGTATGATTCCCAGGCGAGAACCTGGGAAAGAGACAGAATTCTGGTGGGAAGTCAGGATGAGCCAGAAGCCAGAATCAACTTCAGTTCTAAACCACACAGAACAGTGATGGCTTTGGTGTCTGAGACGAGCCAGTCATTGATCCATCCAAACCCCAGCCTTGCCACCTACTAGATTTGTGACCTTGTACATGTTCCTATGCTTTGGGAGCCTCTGTTTTCCCATCTCTAAATCAGGGGTGAACACACCTCACTTCATAGGATGAAATGAGATAAAATACCTGAAGCACTTTGCCCAAGGTCTGGCACCTAGAAAGCACTCCATACACTTTAGCTCCTATTATTTTTGAGGCTACTGGGAGCAAGGCCACAGATTAGAGTGAGGACTTGCCCCCCAGCTTTTGTTTCACACGAGGCTGCTTTATTCAGGGATGATCTGAATTGACTCCTTAAACAGATGCTTCCTTGGAGATCTAGCTGTATTCTCCCTGGGGCCCATTTTACTTTGAAACAGCAACACAGAAAGAAGGTGAGACAGTTCAATGCCATTGCCTCACATCGTGACAATGGCACGGTTGACATGTCAGCCCTCCCTGTCAAAATATTACGACAATGATAATAAGTAAAATAAATTTAAAACATTTATTGATTGTTATGTGTAATCATTTTCCTCGACTATCAGTGACATATGATGTCAAATGTGATATATTTGAAAGGTATTTTAAGCAAGATAATGAATGAATTGGATTTAGGAGTTGAATATTTAACATATTTTATAATGCAGTTTGATGAAAAATCCCCATATGTAGAGACATATCAATAGAAGCCCGAAGCTGTGAGCTAATATACAAACCCAATGACATCCTTCCTACCAAGGTTCCCGCACACACAAGTGAGAGAGGAAATCTGAGCATGCTGTTGAAATTGCTCACACCATTTGAGTAGACATCAATAACCTGACATGCATAAAATCGAGCTTAGGGTCATTTGCTCTTCATTGTATACCAACCTCATCACCATGGCCCATCCTCTTATAACTGCTGGTTTCTTGGGCAAGTATGGGGCCTGGCTGGGGCAGGAATGTGCTCAGCCAGACCACTGCCCTCTGGGCCTCATCAAGGATGACATCACAGAGTCACGAGCAAAGGCTTTGACAGTGACGAAAGCCACGTGCTCCAGAAGATGAAAGGCCCGATGCCATTCTTCACAGAGAGCGGCCATCAGTGCAAAACCAGTGTGGAAAACAAGGCGAAGGGGAAAGGGAACAGGGCCTCGATGACAATTAGAGATTTCCTGACAGGGCCCAGGCTAAACGAGTTATAGAGGCAATTACCCTCCAATTTTGAAGCGGCCATTTCCTCAGTAACCCAGCCCGACCTGACACCCAAGCTGAGATTGCCATAAGCTGGGAATTTATGGGGTTCGAATGCCAGTTTAGCATAAATTACCTCAGGGAACAGATTTAAACCACTTGTGTTTTTAAAAATTATGCAACAACAACCACAAAATGAGTTTATGCAAACACAGGACCAGTTGCAGAATGGGGCCCTCTAAGTCTTTATCTCCAAAGACACGGCATTCCTTCTCGCCTATCCGTTTTCTCTCGCCGGATGAAGATTCACAGCATTAATACATAATAACTGTATCTCACTCCATTACAGGTACTTCAAGGCCGCTCCGCATAAACGATATGCATGGCTTTGTGTCTTCATCTTTAAAACTACCAAATATGTTGGTCACAGACATCTGTTAGGTTTAATGCATCCCCTGCCATAAAAGTGTTGCTTAAGACTAATGAACAAACGAATGTTTGTTTAAACCTCTTTGTGAAAATCAAACAAGCTTTCAACAGCTATTCATATATTTATTGTTAGATGTGAATCATCACTTAGGTGCTTTGCCCTGAACTATTACCAGCTAATGCTTGTAGTTTCATGGCACTAATTCACTGGCTGTGGTTTTCTTTGGGATTTTTTTTTTTCCTCTTGTTGCTTTCTGTCAATGCCGTCTCCAGAAGGGGTCTGAATGAAAAGTGCCACGGTGTTACCTGCAGAACTGACAGCAGTTGTGTCTGGCATAGCCCTGGTGTTGTCCGCTGAGGGGTCACAGCCTCCAGGGACTGCCCAGCTAGAGCCGCACTGCACCCAGCAGCTGCCCACGTGGATTGCACAGGGAGACCCTCCCGAGCAAATGAGCACAAGCAGGGCGCACACCCTGCCTCTACCCCTCCCCTTCCTCACAAAGTAGCTGTTTTGTCAGACTCAGCAGCACCTGAAAAGCTCCCACAAGATTTACCCATTGTATTAAATAACAGGTTTTAGAAGCCGAGAACTGTTATTCTAGTGTTGCTGGGTGTCATTAAGGTTGCACGTCTATGCTTGTTTAATTTTTCTTCTGCCATTAAGCAAACTGAATGCTCAGAGATTTTTTTTCCTGTCTCAGTGGGGTCCACCCAGAATAGAAAAGAGAATAAGTGTTCCAGGGTTGTGTAACTGGGTTTTTTTGTTGCTTTCATTATAAGGAAGGAATTAAAAATCCCTCCTAGTCAGTACTTAAAATATCAAAGTCATTGTTTAATGCCTTTGAGTCACTGTAGAACTAATTCAATTGCACAGTGTAGCGCCGTTTCACGGTGTGTGAAACACAGATAGTACATAGAAGTGATTGCAAAGTTGAATAAACACCAAATTAGTTTTAAAAGTCTGCAACTTCCCGGTGGAGTCTTTCAAACTGAATGCACTATTGTCTGACAAAGGCGATGGTCGCCCAAAGGTTGCATTACCTTCCACTTCTGTTAATGTGGGGGGTTGTCCCCTGACACTGTGGCACCTGGAGGAGGCAGCTGCCCTCTGAGAGTCTGTGTGCTGACAACTCAATATACCTGCCGGCCTGTCACTCTGGAGACGTCATAAGATGGCCTGATGTGGGCAAGTGAGGGACCAGCAGGGCAGGTGACAGAAAGGCTGTGGCCAAATGAGGGACCCCAGGACAATTTTAAAAGCAGTTTGATGTAGATTAATATTGTGACTAAAGAGTAAGATAACCAGAGTGAAGGCTTTAGCCCTACTGCTTTCTGGCAGTCAGGCCATTTTTCGAGCCACTTCTTAGAATCTGAGTCCATAGTCAATAATAAGAGTATGTATGTGACAGGCACTGTTCTAAGCCCTGAAGTGCTGGGGACACATTATCAAACAAAAGAAGTAAGGCCGTGTCCAGTGATGTTTATTATAAACAATCATAGAAATTAAAAAAGAAATACTTTCTGATTGCTTAGATGTGCCAAACATTACACTAAGGACAAAAGCTATAAATGCACCCAAACCACAGTCCCCATCCTCACTCATTCACTCAAAAAATATTTGTGATGATCTATTGCATCAGGCACTGGAAATCTATAATAATAAAAGCATAATATGCTAATTAGACCAGATGGCCGAATGACCTTCCAGACAAAGCCAGGGCTGAGAGGGCCGAGCCCCTTGCACGAATTTTGTGCATTGGGCCTCATGTATAACAAATAAGAGATTAAGTCTCTTGCTTCATAAAGCTTTTATTCTGATCAGGAAAGGTAAACAATAAGCCAATAAACGGCTCACCTCCTTTAAGTCTTTGCTCAAATATCCCTTTCTCAAAAAGGCTACATGACTACCCTGGTAAAATTTCAACCACTGCCCAATGTCCATTCCCCTTTATCCTGTTGTGATGGTTAATTTTCTGTATCAGCTTGACTGGGCCATGAGGTGGCCAAATAGTTTTTCAAACATTATTCTGGGTGTGAGGATGTTTTGGGATGAGATTAACATTTGAGTCAGTAGACTGAGTAAGGCAGATTCCCCACCCTAATATGGGTGGGCCTCACCCAATCAGCTAAAGGCCTGAATGGAATGAAAATGCAGACCCTTTCTTGAGTGACAAGGAATCCTCCTGCCTGACCACCCTCAAACTGGGACATCAGCTTCTGCCGGCCTTTGGACTTGTATTGAAACATTGGCTCTTGATGGGTCTGGAGCCTGTCAGCCCTCAGGTGGGAACTACACCATTGGCTTTCTGTGTCTCCAGCTTGCTGATTGCCAATCTCAGGACTTCTCAGTGTTCATAATCAGGTGAGTCAACCCTTATAAGTACCTATGTGCATCCTGTGGGTTCTGAACTCTGACTAATGTGTCTGTCTTTTCTCCATCACACATCACTTTCCAACATATTAACTCATCTATTATATTCTTGGTTTATTATTTATTTCCTCCAATAAAATGTAAGTTTCACAAGGGACTTGCTCATTGATATAAGGCTGGAACCTAGTAGTCACTTAATGAATAGTTGTTGAGGGAATAAACAAATAAATATAATGTGCCAAGCGGAGATAAGTACAGTGAAGAAAAATTAAACTGGGTAAAGGAAATAGAGGGAACCAATAGCAGTTCTTTTTATAGAAGGTGGTCATATCCTGGTGAGACAATGATCATTGTTTCTGTACTGACCACACTATTTTTTTAGCTTTCAAACTGCAACTGTTTAAATTCTTCTTTTAATTAAGCTTTTTTATTTTGAAATCCTTGTGTATTCACAAGAGTTGGAAAAAATAACAAAGAGAGATCCCATGTACCTCCTACCCAATTTCCCCCAATACTAACAGCCTGCAAAACAATAGTACAGTATCACAACCAATATATGGACATTGATGCAATCCATTAATCTTATTCATATTTTCCCAGGTTTGCTTCCCTCACCCAGGCAACCACTACTCAGTCCTCCATTGCTGTACTTTTTCCAAACTGGGCACTTTTGAGAGCAAAGGCAGACACTATTAATAATTATTGCAGGACAACTGGCAAATGAGGACTGTCCCTGGCAAAACATGAAAGATGGTCATCTATTTATTATAGAATAACTAGAAGCCCAGTGCACAAAATTCGTGCACGGGGGGGGGGGGGGTCCTCAGCCCAACCTGCCCCCTCTCACAGTCCAGGAGCCCTCAGGGGATGTCTTACTAATGGCTTAAGCTGAAGTCTGACCTCCCTCTGCAGGAGGTGACCAGGCTGATCAGGAGAAGGCGCCACCCACATCACCCCACTGCTGCTGCCACTGCTGGCTGCCGCAGCCACCAAGGTGTTTTCATCAACACAGACTCCAGTCCCTTCACCACGAAAAGTGACAACTTTCTTTAGGCATTTTCAAGATGTCTCTTTCATAAGATATGAGCTTTCTGTCTTCCTTTCTTTCTTTCTTCCTTTCTTTCTTTCCTCACCTGAGGATATTTTTTCATTAATTTTTAGAGAGCGTGGAAGAGAGGGAAAGACAGAGAGAAACATCAATGTGAGAGACACACTTCGATTGGTTGCCTGCTGCATGAGCCCTGACCTGGGACCCGGCCAGGGAGGAGCCTGCAACCTAGGCACATGTACTTGACCAGAATTGAATCCGGACCCTGCGGTCCACAGGCCGAGGCTCTACTCACTGAGCCAAACAGGCTAGGGCAGGATATGACATTTCTTAGCCCCTCCAGCAGCGGACCTATGTTTTTTTCCTTCAGGCGTGAGGAGGAAAAACCCTACATCACCTTCTTGGATTCTTATTACCCAAGTTACCAAGAACACTGCGAGTGGCGTCCCGGGAGCTTAGCCAATGAGTGGTCAGAAAAGGTGTTTCCTCTGCAGCTCACCTGCAGAGGCGGGACTGCCGGCATGCCACGGCTGGCAGGCCCTCTTCTCTTCTCTTCGGGCCTTCCCTCAGCTGTGAGGATGCGGGCAGGCCTTCCCTCTTCTCTCTGGGCCACAGCCTATGCCATCTGTGGCTTGCCTCACTGTGCACGCAGTCCCCTCCCACCCACCTGCACGCACAGCCTCCTCCTGAGCAGTCATTATGTTACGGCATCCCAGACAATTTGCATATTACCTCTTTATTTATAGATAGATAGATAGATAGATAGATAGATAGATGATAGATAGATAGATAGATAGATAGATAGATAGATAGATAGATAGATAATAACACTTGCCATCAGTCATGGAATGCTTATAGTATGCTAGGCACTGTGCTGAGCCTTGTCCACATGATCACTTCTCAAATTCACAACAGTTGTGTGAGGCCAATACTGTTATTGTTTACATTTTACAGATGAGGAAACTGAGACAGGGTTGCATTATAACACCTTCCCAAGGTCACCAGGAGTACAGCTTTTAGAACCAGAAATCATAATTGATCTGTCTGGTTCCAGAATGTGCCTTTTTAACTCCTGCATATTAAACAAATAATTACAACCACTATGTTGTTAAATAATTACAAGTGAGCAAAGTGTTTTGAAGGAGAAATAGAAAGTGCTACTGAAGCATAAAATGAGAATTAGAAAAATACCTACCTCACACAGAATTATAGTAAGAATTTAAAAATATTAGTTGGAGTGTTTGTATAACAAAAACAACCTTTAAAAATGTTCAGCATTGTCAACCTGTACGTCAGAAGAAATGGCCTTAAGTGGACATTCATCATCTTGAATTTCCAACATTTTAAGAGCAATCTCCTCAAAAGTGCTGTAGCTTTCCATATATTCTTTGAGATGCTGACATAGAACATTGGGTTTTAAACTTTAAAAAATCTACAGTTTCCAACTGCAAGCCACAGGCAGAATCCCGTTCAGCTTGACACCCTAAACTGAGTAGCAGAGTTCACCCCACAGAGGAAATTGTCTCTGATCCAGAAGCAATTATGTCAAATTTCACCCCATGTTTTCTCAAAGGGAGGAGCATTACGGATACCTTAGCACATACTTAAAACTAAATATTATCTGTAAGAAAACCTCGATATCTTAATGTGGCAGTGAGAAAACACAATCAAGAGTATAGCACTGGGCTCTAGCTGGTTTGGCTGAGTGGATAGGAGCATCAGCCCATGGACTGAAGGGTCCTGGGTTCAATTCTGCTCAAGGGCACATACTTCAGCTGCAGGCTCAATTCCCAGCCCAGGTTGGGGCACATGTGAGAGGCAACAATCGATGTGTCTCTCTCACATCGACGTTTATCTCTTTTTCTCTGTTTCTCTCCCTCCTTTCCACTATCTCTAAGAATCAATGGGAATATATCCTCAGGTGAGGATTAACAAAACAAAACAAAATGCACCGGGCTAATTCAGAATATTGAAGACAGAATCTCTTGAAATACTTGTGCTCAGACTTTCCAGTTCTAACCTTCTGGATTTTCTAAGATTTGATCCTGTGCCTATGATGGGAAGTCAGAATGAAGGGATCTGATAGAAGAGAAGATGATCCACCCATAAAGTCAGATGCCGTGGTTAGGGTAAGGGGTGGTGATGGCGGAGGAAGAGACAAAAATCACTTTAGGGGCCCATGGACTCTGCTTTGAAATGAACATTGCATTGTAACTAAGAGATTGAGTTTAAGCCCAAGCTCCACTAATATAGCTGGGTGTTCTCAAGCTAAGTCCCCAAGTCCCAGTTTCCTCATCTCTAAAATAGGATAAAAATACTTAATGGACCATGTCCAACCACTATGCGATACACATGGAACTAATGTGATGTTCAACTGTAATGGAAAAAAAAATTAAATAGTTAATTTTAATAGACAAAGTTGTATGCAAATTAAATCAAAGTATGCTCTGTATATACTTTAAAATTTTATATAAATAATGCCATTCTGCCCAGCCAGTATTGCTCAGTGTTTGAGGGTCGATCAACCTTTGAACCAGGAGGTCATGGCACATGCCTGGGTTGCTGGCTTGATCTCCATTGTGGGGCATGCAGGAAGCAGCCAATCAATGGTTCTCTCTCATCACTGATGTTTCTATCTCTTTCTCCCTCTTCCTCTCTGAAATGAATAAAAATATATTTATAAATAAACTAGAGGCCTGGTGCATGAAAATTCATACACTGGAGGGGGGTCCCTCAGCGGCCTGCCCCCACTCACAGTCCAGGAGCCCTCACGGGCAGGAGGCAACCTGGTGATCAGGGGAAGGTGACGCCCCATCACACCTCTGCTGCTGTCACTGCCGGCAGTGCAAGCCTTGGCCAGCCCTGGTTACCTGAGCCTCGGGCGGCCCTGGGCGGCTGGGCAACCACCATCCAAGGCTTGCCTGCACCTCGGGCTGGCCCTGGGAGGCTGAGGGGACTGGAAGACTCCGGAGGCAGGCGTGCAGGGTGGGCCCAGCCTTGCCACGCACCTGCTGCCCCGGCAGGGCTGAGGGGACTGGGTGCCGCCATCTTGTGGCTGTGGGCGCCACCACCTTTGAGGGCATGGCAGTCAATTAGCATATTCCCTCCTTATTGGCTGTGGGCGCCGCCATCTTTGTGAAGGTGTGAGGGTCAATTAGCATATTCCCTCTTTATTAGATAGGATAAATAAAGGCATTCTTTTTATTTGAGAAATTGAAGAGAAGGATGCAGTGACCAGGAGAGAAGATAAAAGGGTGAAGGCCCCCCACAGGAATCCCTAAAGGAAGGGCTTATACAGGACCTGCAGGCTAAGGTCAGGTCTTTAGGGCCCTTTGGGAGCAGAAAGCACTCTGCTTGGAAAGTTGCACCTTGAGAAATCTCTTCACTCCATTTTTTCTAACGAGCAGGATTTTTTTTTTTTTTTAATCTTATCTTATAACCCCTTTCCCAGACTAGAAGAATTTTTTTTTTCTGGTTTCACTCTAGAAGATGGTAGACAGTGGACACTGGATGGGCCATTCTCACTCCAGCCAGGTCTCTGTTAAAAGATCACCTTCTCAGACAGGCCTTGGCTTATTTTAAATAGATCACACTATCAAAATTAGCAGCCTCTCCTGCACACAATCAAACTCTTACCCTCCCTTTTTGTCCCCTATCACTCCTTAACATGATTTTTGCATGTTGATTTGTTTGTTCGTTACACATTCCTTCACTAAAATGTAAGTGCCATGGGGCAGAAAGATCTTGTCTGTTTTGATCACTGATATCTGGTGTTGTGCTTAATACTAGATGCTCAATAAATATTTTTTCAGTATTATAAGTGAATGAATGAATAGATTTCATTCTCATCTTTATTCTATTGACATTCTTCCATCCCAGTTGCCTTGGGTGAATCTGAAGTTTCTTCTGCTTCTTGGCACACTATTTATTGTCTTTCTCCTGTCATTTGAAGCTTTTCCTTACTTAGTTTGGGTGTTTCAAAAGTAGAGCTTGAAACAAGGGCTTCAGTACCAGTAGTTTATTAGAAGGTGATCCCAGGAGTAGACAGAACAGGGAGAATGAGTCAAGGAATGAGGAGGAACTAATAAAAGCGTGCCTTACCCAGGTCACCAATGTGGACAGGGGACACTCAGTTCTGCCTGGATTTCCTGAGAGATACACAGGATACTTTCCAAAATATGTAGGATAGCCCATTAATCCACACAAACTGAAAAGTTTTAAAATAAATGTAGTGCTTGCCCTTGAAAAAATTTTACTCAGAGTGAAAATGAAAACAAGAAATGCTTATGACCTATTTATTGTACCAAAGGGAATTAAATTTTATTGAGTGCCAAACATGAGTTAGGCACTGTGCTAGGCGATTGATATAAATTATCTTATTTCATTACAGCAAGAGGAGCTGCTGTGTATGGATTTCTGCCATTTAACTAGGTTCTTCACATACATGACCTCACCTATCCTCCCAACAATCAAATAAGGGTTTTTATCTTCATTTAAGAGAAGAAAAAAGTGAGACCTAGAGAAAAGAAATAATTTTCCCTATGTCACATCATGAATACATGTCAGGTCTTTCTGACTCTACAGCTTTTCCCATGGAAAAGGGTAACATTTGAGTGACTGTGAATGGAGACACGGAATAATTCAGAGACAAGAAAGCATTGTGGATTAGAATTTTTTAACAAGATTTCATTAAAAAGGTGCATCTTGGTTTAGTGTTTTAAAAGGTATAAATGAACAGGGCAGAAATGGAGAGGAGAAAGGAGATGACTCTACGCCAAGAAGACAGCTGGAGAGAAAAGTGGGAAGATGGGGTAACTGGCCTCAGGGAGCTGAACCATTCATGGAGTCACCAGTTGCTCAGCCAGGTTATCTTTCATAAATAAGAAGCATGGCATGGAATTATGGAACATGAAAGATGGGGATTTAGAACAGGATCTAGGTCAAAGGCAAAAGAAGAAAAAAAATTAAACAAAGAACAAAATCCAGATTGTAGTGATGACTCTGGGGCCTTTAAACCCTAAAAAGTCCTTATTTTTCAAAGTGTATTTGGAAAGACATATATTCCATTTGTGCAGCCTGACAACAGTGGAATGCTAATAACCTTTAATTTCCTTGACTTCTAACCTTCTTAACCTGCTGTGCTGCTGGAACGGCATTGTAAATCAAAATATGCTGCATTGTATGGGCAACATGTGTATTGAGTCATTCCAAACTGCCTGGCGGTTTTTAAAAACACCACTCACATTACTATTTATGCTGTTTTTATTTTTCATACGTCTTTCTTCTCACTCATGCTGCAACTGGTTAATACAGGCATCAAAACAACACACAATAAAGAAAGTGAAAAAGGAACTCAGAAAATGGTGAGGGAGGCCAAAATATCCCTGACATCCCTCCCTTTCCCAACTGTTCTGAATGTTTTTCCATTTTTCAATTTAAAAAAAAATTGGAATATTGCCTTGGGTCTACTAAATCATTAGCAAATTAAGACCCTGTTTTTAATAACATTTAACTTGTAAATAATGCATTAATTGACTAGCCTGAATGTTAGCTTGTGCATTGGAGACTCTGCTACTAAATTTGTAATGAAAGAAATGTGCTGTAACAGTAGGCTATATGGTGACTATAACAGATTAAATATGACAGTTGATATTTGTGAAAATGGGGTTATAATTAGAGGACACCTGCAGCTGTTTTCCAACCAAAACAACAGAAATTAAACATGCATAAAGTGTGTACGTGGATGTCACATTTTCTGTTGGCTCATTTCTTTTGTTTTCCAGGAGTCTTGTGTTTTTTTGTGTTGTTTTTTCCCCTATCTTTTTGTCAGGTCATATGTCTAAGCAAGCAACAAGTAGTTGTTTGTGGACACACTTTATTGGATCTCTAAGTGATACATCCTGGGGAGGAAAGAAAAAGAACATGAATCTTTTTTCCTAAGAGTTAGGAGGTACTAAAAAACATGACTGATGACCCAGCATATTTATAATGCTCGATATTAGAGGAAGCCATGTGAGAAAGAGCCAGCAGTCTTCTGTGTTTTGCCTGCCTTGCCCCCAACTATCAGGTAGGATTTCTAAGATAAATACTTGAAGAATGTGGCACTTTACAAGTTATACATTATTTAAAATGTATATGGTAGAAGTTGGGGTAGATAAATTGCTGGAAGTGGGGATTAAATTTATTATTAGCAATGACTAATAATACACAAAGTGCTAAAATTTCATTAATTCATTCTTTCATTCATTCAACAAATATAGACAAATATGTTAAGGTATGCCCTGGGACACACAAGTGAATAAAGAGAAAGAGAGATCGTGCCAAGTCCGAGAAAGGGCTGCAATAGTAAGAAGTAAATCTTGGTCCATCCTGTCAAATGCAACAGGGAAGTTAAGTAAGATAAAGACAGAAAAGCTTCCATTGAATTTGTCTATCAAAGGTTATTAGTGACCTTGGCAAACATAGTTTCAGTGGAGTGTCGGGGACAGAAACCAGATTACAGCATGTTACACAATGAATAGAAGGAGAATGTGGACAGAGTGAGTTAAGACTGCTTTCAAAAGTCTGACCATGAAAACCAACAGAGGAAAGAGTATGGGAAAGAAAGAAAGAGATAGAGAGAATATAATAAAACACAAAGAGCCAGTTTTCTAAAGACTGGAGTAAGTTGTTCATGCCCAGTAGCGGTCACAGCCATTGAACCCAGAGACACTTGGCACATGAACATATATGTGGGCATCTCAATTCCCCCCCCCCTTTTTTTTCTATCACAGGTCGAAATTCTCTTCCAAATTACAATTCTCATTTAATATGTTAATTAGCCTTCATTTTACAAAGGATCTTATTAAAGCTTGGATACACATTCAACTCTTTCACATATTGTCCATGAGTTGCTATTAACTTGGTC
Source organism: Cnephaeus nilssonii (assembly GCF_951640355.1). NCBI lineage: Eukaryota > Metazoa > Chordata > Mammalia > Chiroptera > Vespertilionidae > Cnephaeus > Cnephaeus nilssonii. The sequence goes on from NC_137078.1 coordinate 39,175,110, forward strand.
AATAATCTGCATTTTTCTGCATGAGAATTTTTACAATTTACTATCTCGTTATAATTGGATTAGACTGAACCATATGAAATCGCCACCCTTGTAGGCCAAAACAGGTGAATGTTGGTGATTATATATGGTTTAAAATTCGATGGAGACTACAGAGTTCATAATATTTCAATATCATTTTGAATGAGACATAAGATGGGAATAAAGAAAGTAACAAGAAACTTAGAACAAAGGGTATGGAGTGAGTAAAAAATGTAGTAATCCTTTCGTCTGGGTTAGGTGTGTGTTCCCAAGGGAAATAATTTTTGAGCATGTAGCTTGATAGTAATAATAACACTTTTAAGGCATATAGATGGCTCAGGGGATCAATTGGGATTTAGGGAGTAGGGTTTTTACCTGCAATCTGTCCAAGTTAGTCAGACTAACTTGCAATTTTACGCAGTTAAACATTTTACAGATCTGAGACCAACAGACCAAAGAAAAATGCTCTTGCAATTGGGTGTCTGGGTAATTCTTGGCAAATCTTATATCCTCATTGTAATGTGATTGCTCCACCTTTAAGATGATGGCATGGGTTACCTGCTCAGTCTCAGTTCAATGTGAGAAGTCTAGAATTCTAAGTCAGAGTTAAGACAGTCCTGGTGTAGTCAGCTAGGGAAAGTAATTTTTCCAAACGGCCTGCACTAAAAATAAACCTAAGGAAGTCTCAGGGGACAGCTACTCAGGCCCCTTCACAGACACTAAATTCACTGTGGTGGGAGGTTGAGATAAACTAGGGGAAAAACACACACACACACACACACACACAAAACTACAACCTAAAGAAAGAAAAACACCGTAATGAGGGCACCAGTGGTGAGTTGATGGGAGTTAAGCTACCACTGGGAATGCATTACCTGAGTGTTTTCTCCAGAGCAGGGTCATTGGACAACTCTAGGAGGAGAAATTCCCACAGCAGTGCACAATTTGGGCTCTGGCTAAGTTCTTGGAATGTCCTTTGTCAGCTGTCAGAATTTCATAATCATAAACAAAGAGGAAAAGACTCACTAAAGTGAAACTAAAGAACAAACAGCAGCAGAGCCTGGAGCCTTTGTGTGAACAGAGAAACATGGAAATGTTTAAACCAACCTACCAGGCATCCATGTCAGCCTTGATACCATCATGGCTGGTCTCGAGCTTCTCATCTCTATGAGGCGGTGGCAAGGTGATCACTCAGAACAGCCCACTGCTTCGTGCAGGCATCATACTTGACACAGGAGTTTTGAGTGATAGGCCTTGGTTACAGAGTGTCTTAGAGAAATATCCCAGCTCTTTACCGAGCTATAAAACTCTTCCTTCTAGACAAAGAATGCATATGGAATTCTCTACCTTACCTGGATTTTTATTTTACTGAGTTGAAGGCAGAGCTCTTTCCTCTATTTTATTATATTTATATCATTACAAAATTGGTCACAGAACTTAAGAAGGTCCCATTAAACAGTTCTGGATGGTACTCCCTCTTCAAGCTTATAAGATACTAGAGGCCTGGTGCATGAAATTCATGCACGGGGGCAGGGAGGTGTCCCTCAGCCCAGCCTGCACCCTCTCCAATCTGGAACCCCTTGAGGGATGTCCGACCGCCCGTTTAGGGGGCCAGTGGGATCGGGCCTAAACGGGCAGTCCAACATCCCTCTCACAATCCAGGACTGCCGGCTCCCAACTGCCTTCCACTGCAGGCCTGGTCCCCACAACTGTCCTCTCCTGCAGGCCCTGTCCCCCCGCAACTGCCCTCCCCTGCAGGCCTGGTCCCCCCAACTGCCCTCCCCTGAAGGCCTGGTCCCCACAACTGCCCTCCCCTGCTGACCTGGTCTCCCCCAACTGCCCTCCTCTGCCGGCCCGGTCACCCCTAACTGCCCTCCCTGCTTGCCTGATCGCCCACAACTGCCCTCCCCTGCAGGCCTGGGTCACCCCCCCAACTGCCCCTGCTCTAGCAGGCCTGGGTCCCCCCCAACTGCCCTCCCTTGCTGGCTTGGTCTCCCCCAACTGCCCTCCTCTGCTGGCCTGGTCACCCCTAACTTCCCACAACTGCCCTCCCCTGCAGGCCATCTTGTGGCGACCATCTTGTGTCCACATGGGGGCAGCCATCTTGTGTCTTGGTGTGATGGTCAATTTGCATATTACTCTTTTATTAGATAGGATATTTTGTAAAACTCAGCATAGTTGCTTTTCATATTATAATACCTATAATGCATATGATAGAACACCTGGCCTGCCTCCCTGAAAGTAAGACATTTCCTAAATTCTAAAGCTAAACCATCTAACCCACAGGGTTAGACATAAAATTGCACCCAGAAATTCATACCCAGTGTCTAATCACCCTGAGGTTACTCCTGGGTTCTAAATGTCAATTGTGTTTGGGAAGAAGTAATTTGACCCATTGTGTTGCTTGAGAAGGATTTCTCTTGCCACACATGGAAAAGGTTGTGGCTAATTATATAATTGTTCCAAACTATTTGCTCCTCCCTAAAAAAAATTTCATATTCCCCATCCCATTCCATCAAGCTTGGCCATATGACTTGCTTTGACCAATGAAATGTGAGCAGAAGTGACAATTACCACTTCTATGCAAAAACTTTGAAAACCATCTTGTAGTTCTACCGTTGCTCTTTTCCCTTTGCCCAGAGAATAATATGACCTAAATGTTGACTCCTTCAACTCAGAATGAAGATATGTGGAACAGAACAACAACTGGTCTACCACCAACAGGTAACAAAAAGGAAAAACAAATCCTGATTTTTCTAAACCTCTGAGAACTTGGGGTTGTTTGCTATCAGAAAAAAAGCTGCCCAATACAAAAGTAAAACAAGCCCATCAGGTACAAGAAGTGGCTCTGCTTCCTGAAACCCATAGGCTACCAGCTAGTTGAATCTCAGCACATAATAAGGAAAGGAATCATGGGGGAGAGTTGGTGCTACAAGGATGTCTCACTGTGAGAACACCAGTTTAAAAAAGACCAGTAATATCTGACTTAAGAAAACGAAAGGGTTTACCTCAGAGATGTCTTTAATATCCTCCAGCAGTTGTACTATATATCTCTAGTCCAAATGCCCTGCTACTCCCCTAGACAACTGTTTCATACCGACTCCTCTCTCTTCAGACCTCTAACCAACTTTGTCACCCTCACTCTGGGCTGGTGATTTTACTTCCTAGTTCACTGAGAAAATGGCAGCAGTCAAGAGAACTTCACTCACCTGCCACCACATCTACCCTCCTCCCTGATTCTGTGCCCATTTACTTAGCCCTCTCTCCTAGCCATTCTCCTATGAAGACCAACCTCTCCGTTTGCCCCTGGATCCCAGCACACACACCTACTAAAAGACATTGCTCCAGAAATGTTCTCTCTATTTGATCACTCTCTTCAACATTTAAACTTTTTTCTCATATATTTTTTAAAAGATCTCTTTACTACAATTCCCTTCTAGCTACTCCCCTTGCTCACATCTCCTGTATGGCAAAACTCTTTGTAAGGCCCTAAGCCAGCTGTCATCCCTCAGTCCTCGCCTTACCCAATCAATCTTTAACATGGGACACAATCACTGTCTAATCTTGGAAACACTTTTTTTTTCTCACTCCCTGCATGTTTAGTTTTATTCCTACTTCTCTGGGCACTCCTCTTTGTCTACCCTTGATGTTTCTCTTCATCTCTGCATGGGACTCCTCAGGCTCACTACTGGGACCCTGTGCTTACTCTGAGCTTAGCCAATCTTCTGGCTTTCATGCATTTATACTTCCAGCTTGTCTCTCTCCCCTGAAATCCACAATCATGTATTCATGACACATGATACATGCATAAATTAGATACCTAATAGATACCTAACAGTTAACATGTGTAAAACTAAACTCCCAATAGCTCCACCACCACCATCAAATCTGCTCCTCCCACAGTCTTTGCCATTTCAGCATTAGCAACTCTTAGTTCAAGTCAAAACCCTTCGAAGTTTCCCTGACCCCTCATTACCTCCATCATAAATAACCATCCAGCAAATTCTGTCCATACTTCCTTCAAAATAAAACCAGAATCCCATCACTCCTCATTGCTTCTCCTGCTACCATTCTAGTCTGAGCCACCATCATCACTTGCCTGGATTAGTGCAATGGCCTCTGAACTGTTCTTCCTTTTTCTGTCCTTGACCTTTTTTAGTCTACTTTCTATATAGCAATAAAGGTATTTTACTAAAACATGTCAGATGGCACTCACTGCTCAACATCCTCCCACTCTTTCCTCTAATCTCCCCTCCTACTACCCTTTCCTTCACTTACTCTACTCCACCTATGCTAGCTTCCTTGTTACTCTTCAAAGACATCAGGTGTGCTGTGATCTCAGCACTTCTGTACTTGCTGTTCCCTCTGTCTGGAATGCTCTTACACGTGCTTTCATTTTCTTCATGAAATAGGAAGCAAAGTCCCCACCGCTCTTTTGCTGACTTCCTTCAGAGCTTTGCTCAGTGAGGTCTCCCCGAGTCACCTTCTCTAATGTTGCAAACCCCACACAGCATGTTCAACCCTCCTTCCCCACTTTATTCTTCTACAAAACACCTGTGATCATCTAACAGATCATATATTTATTTTACTGCCTGTATCCCCAACATAGAAAGTAAGCTTCATTCAGACAAGGTTGTTTTTTGTTTTTGTTTTTTAAATTTCTCCACCCCAAATACCTAGAATAGGATCTAGTACATAGGAGCCTCAACAAACATTTATTGAAAGAATAATTAAACCTTTTTTTTTTTTTTTTTTACAAATTGCCTTCATGATGGCTGGGTTTAGTATTCATTTTTTTAATATTGATTTCCCTCATGTCTGTGATTAGTTTTTCAGTCTCTATGGTCATTCTACTACTTCTGATTTTTCAGGTCCAAAAACGTTGTTGTCATTTTCCAAACTTATCCTCCAGTCTGCATCTTCACTTCCTTCATAGGTGGGTGTATTTATGTGTATGTAGTGTTTCATCTCCTTTCCTTGAGTGATAAGAGAATATTACATTTGAGATGAGTCTAGAATTTATCTTGTTCCACTCTCTCACTTGACACAAAAGGAAACTTTGGTCTAGAGGAGAGAAGAGACGTTTCAAGGTTGCACACCTAATTTCTTAGTTAATAGCATAGCAGGGCCAGAAGCTCTGGCCTCCAGCCCACCCTCCTCCCATAATACCAACCACCTCATCTTCCTCTGGCTTCTGTACATAAACTAGCTTCTGCTAATTCTTCTGTTTCTTTTATTTTTTTCTCTCCTCTTCTATCACTTTGATATCTTCATAAATCTGTTTTTACCTCATTTTGCAAGAATATTTGTATAAAATAAAAAGGGAAGATTTCTGTAGAATTTACACAAAACCCCTACAGACTCTACTAAAGATTTCATTAGGTTTCTTTTAAGATGTATTATGTATAAATATGCAAAAGATGGTTAGAATTTAAACTTCAGAACAAAAATGTTTCAGAAACTATGATTAAGATGTTAATAATGGCATCAGCCTCAAAGAGGTGTTGCAAAGATTCAGTAAGAAAATGTACATCACCAAGCACACAGGAAAGACAGATGAAACATGCACTATGGCATGAAATTGTATGTTTAAAGTGTGTGTACCAGAGTGTCTATGTGGCCCTGTTAATTCTACACAATACAGAAACCCAATTTTCTCTCTCATTAGAAAAACATGGTGAATTTGTAATGGTGCAATTAGTTATAATAATTTATTATTCTACTCCCTAGAGCACTTTAGAGCATACTTTTTTGAAAACTATTTTTTTAAACAGGCACAACATCCCCATGAGCTAGTGAGTGCCAGCAGTTAGCAACATCTCCATTGTGTCTAGGATGGAAACTAAAAGCTAAAACCTTAGCTCAAACATAGCCAAGTAATGAGAGAAATGGAAACAAAAGCTTGACCATCTAAATGCTAATCTTGAGTTAGTTTATTGAGTCAGACAGTCCTATAAATATTAGTAAATAATACAAAATAAAAAAACTAAACATTACTTTTCTATACTACTAAAATTTTTGACATTCTTCTCAAGGAGAGATGGGGCCTATATTCCATGCCCTTGAATTTGGATGCCTCTGTGATTATTTGGCCAATAAAATACAGCAAAAGTGAAGCTAGGCCAGATTCCAGGCCTGGGGTTTAAGAAACTGGCAATTTACATACCCTATCTCTGGAAATACTTCTTCTGGGAACCTGGATCACTAATAAGAAGTCCTACTACCCTAAAGCCACCATGCTAGAGAGGCCATGTGTAGACACTACAATCAACAGTCCCAGCTGAGCACTGCATTACAGGTCAAACTGCCATGATGGTAATCATGTGAGTGAAGCCACCCCAAACCCTAGAGACAAGCCCATTCATCAGCAGAAGACCACTGAGTGACCTCACTCAATTCAGCATGGAGCAGAACATCAGTGAGCTGAGCCAGGCCTGAATTCCTGAGTAATAAAATCCTCATATCATAAAACAATTGTCATTTTAGCTACTAAGTTTAGGGGTCATCTATTGTGTAGCAATAGCTAGCGGGAACAAAATTTGATACCTAGAAGTGGAGTGCTGCTATAACAAAGCCTGAAAACATATAGTAGTGGTTTGGAACCAGACAGGGCAATAGCTGGAAAGACCCTGGGGACACTGGCTAGTGAAGGCTGGAAGGACCTGAGGAGACTGTTGGTGAATACTCAGAAGATAATAGAATAATTTCTATTGGACACTGAAGAAAAAGTGACTCTGGTTATGAAGTGGCAGAAATTTTGGCAATACTCTTGCCTGTGGCAATGTCGCCTATAGAAAATAGACCTAATGAATGGGCTGAATTTTCATTTCTGGAAGGAATGCTAAAGTGTCCATTTTTATTTTTTATTTTAGGCATATATGATATAATACAGATAGAGAAAAGTAAGGTGAAAAAGTAATTGTAATAGATAAATTATTAATATTATTATATATTATGACTGCATAATTCCTAGGAAGCAGAATTGAAACCTAATCAAAGAATATCAACACATGGCTAACAAGATTTCAGAAGTGATGTAGACTAGGGACTGCTCTGAGCTTTCTATTATCTCCATTTTTAATGAGAATGCCCATCCATTTGTTTCACTGTCTTAATATTATATGTTGAGGGCAGAGGACAAAAAATAATCTGTTTCTTTCATTTACAAGTTTTCAGGTTGAAGAATGTGAATAATTAACCAAAGAATGGACTTTGGCAATTTAAAGATTGCCACACATTCTCTGCTAACTCTTATTGAGAAGTAGTGTGAATCTCCTCTCCCCTCGAATCTGGGTGGGCTTCATGATTTGCTATAATCAACAGAATATCGCGGAAGTGATGCTGGGCCAGTTGTTGGACCTAGTCAGGGCTTAAGCTACTGACAAACTTTCACTTATATTCTCTTGGAATATGTCTTTAGAAGTCCCAAGTCCCCAAATACTCTGATACCATGTTGGAGAGACTACATGTAAGCATTCTAATTGAAAGTTCCAGCCAAGATCAGTCTTCCAGCCCAGGTATAAAATTTGCGAATGAAACCGTCTTAGAATTCCAAACCAACTCATCTGCCAGCTGAGTATCCCAAGTGATTTCAGTTGACTCTAAATGGAAGAGAGGAATCACCCATCAGAGCCCTATTCAAACTATTAACCAAAAACATAATGAAGTATAATTCAATGATCTTTTAAGTGACTAGGTTTTGGGGTAATTTGTTACACAGCAAGAGATAGGCAGGACACTAACTACACACTTGAGTAAAGACAGGTAGGCATTCTTTTAACAATGGATCATCCCTCCTAAAGTGGTCATGAGTTGATTTGTGAATAGGTGATTACATTTCAAATGTGCTAAGGATGCTTTGTACTTTCTTATCCATAAATCATGCAAATAATAGTCACTACCCACTTAGTTCACAGGATTGTTCTGAGGAACAAATGAGCTAATGCTATGAAAACATCTGCAAAGCCTTCCCCACTATGCAAATGTAAGACACTATTACTATTGTACTTTTAAAGAAATATTTGAAAAAAGTGAACGGGTTCCTTTGCAATTGAAATAATCATCCAGTTTTTAGCAACTTTATAAATTCAGCTCATCACATATCTGATCCAGATATTTATAAGCATATAAAATTGTTGTCCTATAAATGTATACTTTATTCAGTACTTAAAGCAATGCTCATTAATAAAATTATAAAGATACACTTTGGTTGTGGGATATATTTTAACTCTGATAAGTAAAGCACAGCTCAGTCAAGCATACAGCTCTCAGGTGAGGTGGGAGGATGCAGGAAACAGCTCGTTTGAGATAAAAACTCTACCCCTAGGCTGTGGTTCAGCCTCATCTTGGCACAGGATGAGGAGCACAATGTGCTTGAAGGAGGGAGATAAAAGCAATGTTAAAATGCGTTCTTGCATGACAAAGAACCAAGTGTTATAAAGGCCTAGAAGTAGACCCATGCATTGCTTCTGTGAGGAAAGCTGAGACTGTGGGAAACTTGTCAAACTTCAGGTTACTGAACTCAAATATAGTAAGTGGTATTTCATGTTCCTAATGACGGTGTTTCCCCTTCAGAAAGCTAAAATATATAAAAATGGTCTTTAAAAGGTCTCTCTTTAGATATAGTATCAAAAAGAAAGCTACTGTCTTTAGGAGAGTGTGTTTTAGTTCTTGATATTGACAGGTAAGTACAAAGGAGAAATAGTCTCATGAATGTTCTAAGGTGTAACATGTGCATTTAGCTAGCCTTCAAGATGGAATGAGTTTGAGAAAAAAACTAAAAGCATGTGAACATGTCAACACACACACACACACACACACACACACACACACACACACACACACACGTATCCCTTGCTATCACTAGCAGCACCTGTTTTTATACTCCAAAACCTTTCACTTGAGTGGACAGTACAGAATGAATGGCCCCATACCTCAGCTATCACATTAGAATCATCTCTGCATTGGCTGCCCTATCAATGCCCCGTTAGAACCGGGCTGTTCTGCAGAGCAGTAAGAAGTCCATAGCACAGAGCCCCTTCTCTGTGAGAGTGCTTACCAAATGTATCACAAGTGGGGTGATAAGATATGTGCATATTTGAACTGTTACCCTTCAACCGATGAAGCCTCAGAGGTTTTGGGGGCCATAGAACTTGAGGGGAACCTTTCCCTGCTAAAGAAAAGACCAACTCTGGCTGGAGGAACCTTAAAAGTGTAACCAACCTTTACTTTCATTGCTCTTCAGCAAACATCTTTACTGCAATAGCATCTGAGATTTAGAAAAAGTTCTATAAAAACACTTTCTACACAATCTTCTAAAACATGGTCAAGACATGACACAGCATTCACTTTCACTTAGCATGTCAGACCAACTAAGGTGTAAAAAAGCAAAATACGCATTAAGACTTACTTATTGGATGAGCCTAACCAATGGTTAATTTAAGTTCAATAGGGGGTTGGGGCATCCGTGGGGAGGGGTGTGGGATGGGAATGGGGGGATGAGGACAAATATGTGACACCTTAATCAATAAAGAAATTTAAAAAAAAAAAGACTTACTTATTGGGTATCCTCACACAATACCTATATACTAGCTTCTTATCCTCATTTTACAAATGAGGAAACCAAGGATTAGACAAATTAAAGAGCTCACACAAGGTCACAGAGCTGTCATTTATTGAAATGGAAGAAACTGTATTAAAACCTGAGCCTGACTCCTTGACCACATGCTTGCCCACTAAGTTATACTGACTTCTGAGTGAGGATGGGGGTAATAATGACACCTTCATTTATTGAAAAACAGTATAGTAGTCATGAAGCCTGGGGCTTTTAAGATGGGCAGAACTCCAGTCCCAGCCTCTTACTACCGCCGAGACCCCAGGCAGGTTAGTAAACATCTGAGTCTCAGGTTCTCATCTTTACGATGGACTTAATTATGACACCTACCCATAAGACTAATGTAAGTTTTAATACTCTGCCCAGTGGCAGGAATTTAAATAAGCACCCAATAAATAAGAACTATAATGTTACTAGGTACCAGGCACCATTCATATATTATTTTCTTTAACCTAACAACAACCACTAAAGGAAGACATTATACCTATTTAATAGATCCAGAACTGAGGCCTAGGATTGCCTAGAATCATTTAGATGAGTCAGAATTTGGTCCTAAGCCTATAGGTCTGCCAATGCTATGCTAACTTCATACTCTCCCTCCACCTCTCTCAGTACACCTGCCTGTGCTAATCAGCCTGCATCACAAGTGAATTTTCAAATAATCAGTTAGCATTTGTCAGCTTCTAATGTGGTAAAACTGCATTATTCAGTTAACTCATAGCTTCTCAAATTTTATTTTTGCTCTAATGCCCAGGAGAGGAAGATATTTAACTTATATTTAAGTTATATCTACTGGGGGAAAATATTGAATGAAAGAATGGCAACACTATGCAAATATTCAAAGATAACTTAAGTTAGAGAAAATGAGTCTAGATTAAGAATCAGGACACCTGGATTTTGCTTTGCTTTGCTTTTCACAATTCTCACTGACTAACTGTGTGCACTTAGACATGTGACATCACCTGCCAAGACCTCCACTTCCTCCCTGCAAAATGAGAGATAAGCTAGGAGGTTTCCTTCTAATTCCAAGGTGTTACTGTTTAGTACCTCTTACATACAGGTACATGTACACCCCCAGCAGTCAGGAGCCTCTAGACTAGTGATTCTTCCAACTGGGAAGCCAGCAACATTGTTGTTGCTTTAATAGCTATTTCATAACTCAGGTTCTAGGACCGGTGAGATTCTGATTCAGTTGATGTGGTTGCAGACTGAGAATGTGTGTTTTTTAAACCCTCCTTAGCTTTTTCAGGTGAGCAGTCAGGCTTCCGCTTCAGACCTCTTTGCGTTAGGTCTGAAGCGGAAGAATAGGGTTAGGGTTAGGGTTAGGGTTAGGGTTAGGGTTAGGGTTAGGGTTAGGGTTAAGGTTGGCAGAATCACCATGGCCTGAGAGTACAAGGATAACCAGAGCCTACACTAAGGCCTCTGCCCGATGGAGCCAGTGCATTGGCGAGGTAGAGCTGTAGTACACCATTTTACTTTGTTGGCCATATATTATCATATGGTAGACAGATGGAGAAGAGAGGAGTTTTTATAAATAGCTTTCCTATAGAAAAATATCATAGTCATCATGACATCAATTTTAAAACTGAAGTGAAGGTCTAGAAAGCAACACAATTAACCTGCCTAGTAGTAGTGTCACATTCAAGTTGAGAATCACCCAAAGTCAAGAAAAAATATGGGCAATAAACCCAATGCCCATACATGAACACTAAACTTATACACCAGTAGCTATCTGGGATCATGATATGATTCTCATTAATTAAATTGAATATGAATCAGCAAAATGGATTGAAGAGACTAAAAAGAAAAACACAGGACACCCAGTATCAAGAAATGAGTTGTGGCTTTTTACCACTGTCAAGCCCAGCGGAGGTCATGCTGGAAGGGATGCCACCAGCCAGAAAGGAATGGGTTGTTTATTAATGCATAAATACCACTCAGACCATCATGGTAAGCACAAATATTTACCCAAGGACCAGTGATACTATATGTAAAAGACCAAAGGTTTTGTAGGCACATATCCAGTGTCACCATCTATAAAATTCAAGGATCGCATAAACCAACAGGTAAATGCTTGCAGATTATTTGCCAATTTGGGGAAATATTTTGTGTATGATTTTGTGTGTAATTCTTTTTTGAGCATTATCTTCAAAATGGGCCAAATAACATTTTCTATAGAATGTTTAACGATTATTTAAATACAACCAGCAAAACAGTAAATTCACTGGCAGAAAGAGGGTGTCAAAAATGGGTAGAATAGATAAGAGCAATATAATCCCTAAAAACAACCTGACACCCTCCTCTATGAGCTTCAGAAATTACAAGAACCAGGCCACATCTGTCTTCTAGATCTTCCAATCTCAATATTTCATCATGTAATTATTGGGTTCTGTAGCAAAAAAAAAAAAAAAAAACTTTCTTGATAAACTGTGTCCTGGCAGAGAAGCAATGACCCTATTGCTCTGCCCAGAGGGTTCCATGAAAACATAGGAATCTGTGGTATAACATGAAAATATATTTGGTCTTTGTCTTTGGCTTCTGGCACAGAACTTTTCAAATCCTTGAAATGCCTGAGTGAAAAGAGTGTCTTTGTTTATTCATAAGGAATCCCATTCCATCACACCTAAGGCTATTTCAATGAGATGATTTAAGGTAGGGCTGCTAGATGACCTCAGAATGGGGCTGGTCACCAGAAAGACCAAGTGAGTAGAGGGCTAGAAACTTCAGCTCCTCCCACCAACTTCCAGAAAGGGGGAGGGGGACACCTAGAAAAATGAGCTCTATGGAAATTCCTGAACAATGAAATTCAGAAAGCTTCCTGACTGGTGAACACATCCAGGTACTGGGAGGATGGCAGGCCTGGAGAAGGTTTGGAAACCTTATGCTCCTCCCCTCACCACATCACTCTATGCATCTCTTCCATTTAGTACATCTTGAGTTCTGTGAATCATTCTAGTGGGATCCCCTAATTTATAGTCAGACAGTCAGAAGTATGAGTGGTTCAGGACTTGTGACTGGCATCAGAAAGGGATCCACATCTACACCCAGTTGGTTTCTAAGAGATGGGGAAGTAACGTTAAAAAGGATACCACCTATTTGTTGTTAAGAGGGAAAAAACCTCCTAGGATCAAAGGGTATCCATGTGCACGAACGCCCAGCATCAAGTCCACTGTCCTCTGCCTCCCTGAAGGCACATATCATTAAATTTACTGAGCTGAGTTTGGAAACCCTTAATATTGGGAAGAAAAACTGGCCTAGTTCCTAATGCCAGAGCTTTTCTGGAATGATGTCCCCAAAAGTTATATTTATGAACTAAATAAAAATTACCAACATCTTCATGTCAATCAGGAAACATTTAAGTGAAATGCTACTTGGGTTATAATTTAGTTAGTATCTCCCTTATTTGTTAAGTTTCATTTGGTGGCTAAATATTCACTCTTCAAATCAGCCTGATTTACATGTTAAATATCAACCTAAGTCCAAAATATTTTACCAGATGGCTTTCTTACTAAAATTCAATAAAAGTGAACAAAAGTCTAGAGCACAGGGGCAGCCAAATAACCTAAAGGCTCTACCTAAGTCCACTTCTAAGTGGTGTGTAGTTTTGTTTGATGTTTATTTTAAGTGATAAGCTGTGTATCATCTCCTTTCTAAATCAAACCTCTTATCCTCTGCCATCATGCCTTTCCCTAAGCTGCAGAGCTCTCTTCCTCCACCCACTTCTCCCCAACCCTAAACGACCAGGTTTGCTCACTGTTTCAACTGCTACTAGTAAGATATGTGATACGCTAGAAAGAGTACTAGTGTGGGGATCAAGAGACCAAATTTCTAGGTCTAATATTGCCACTAACTAGTTTTAAGACCTGGAGTTAGTCACTTCAACTCTCTGAGGTTTCATTACTATAGGAATGCATTTGGCCTGGATGATTTTGAAGATCTAAGATTCCCTAGCAACCTTTTCTATAATTTTAGTGACATTGACTAGCTCCTGAAATTAAGCAAAGGTCTCAGGACTGTCCTATGGTTAATACTTAAAAATAAAAAATTTTTTCATGATAAGAAAATGGTTGATGCACACTAATTTCATCATCTAACAAAGAAAGAAGTCAATAGATTGTTTCATACTTGGCATTATTAAATATATGACTACATATGTTAATTACAATTTTAAGGAAACACTGGCAAACATTCAATCATGAGAGGAAAAAGAGCAAAGGAAACTTAGTCCATATGTCAAACAAAAGAAAAAAAGGCATTAACACAGAAGCAGAGAAAAAGAAATCATAAATGATGAAAAAAGGAAAAGCATCAGTTATGAAAACAAATCTTAATAAATCAAAGTTCTTTATTAAAAGATCAAGACTCCCAAATTGGATTAAGAAATAAAATTCAACTATATCTGGATTTAAAATATACATATAAATTAAAAGTTTGAGATGGGTAAAGATCTGCTGTTTATTTAAATAAAAAGTTTAATAGCACAAAAAATAGACAAAGGCACAGGGCAAAACAAGGAATGTAAATAAGGAGTGCTTAAAAAATAGATTTCACAACAAGACTATAATAGGTAGGAACCATTATGCAGCTGGTAAGTGCCATTAAACTACATAAAGCACACAACTCTTTGATATATTGGAAAAAATAAGCAGACACACAAATGAGATCTTGAAACTTTTCCTTGATAAATTAAGTAAGCCTAATATAAAGCAGATTTAACTAATAATTCTTAATGGATATAATTGTTATAAAGTTTATGCCCTTCCATGAATACATGTACTTTTAAAACATCTGCAGAATATTTTAGAAGTTAATCATGTCGTAGAAAAAACTAAAACTTTGATAAAATTCATAAAGAAAAATATATAACCTACATTTTGCAACTGTAATAAAATAACCTAGAATATAGTAAAAAGAGTTTAAGACAAGGAAACTATTTGTAAAATAGAAAACATACGTAAGTAACTCTTGGATCAAAGAAAAGATCAAATTTGTGATTACAAATTGGTGAGAAAATAATAATTATTAGAACATTACATATCAAATCTTACAAAATGGAGTTAAAACTATTCATTGAAACAAGTAGGTTTCTACGCTTGCTTTATTAGATCAGAAGTAACACAAATAAAAAAATTAAGCTTTAAAATGTTAGAAAATAAAAACATTGTTTAGAAGCAGAAGAAAGTAAATAACAACAACAAAAAAAGAAAGAGTAATAAAAGCAAAACAATAAATATATAAGAGTCTGGCATATTCTAGCAAGTCCAGAAAAAAAAGTTAAAAAGTGGAAGGGGTTAAAACAACAAATATGTAAAATAAGAAATCAGATATAACTATAGATATGAAAAATACTCTTAAAATTACATGGTAACACCAAACACTATTAAATTGTCAAAATTCACTGATTTTTCTGGGGGAAATATACATGGCTAACATTAACTCAGCAATAAATTGGGGGAAAAACTTAATTCTAAAACATTTTTAAATCAAAACTCTTTTTTCAAAAAACATTTATTTGCACGTCTTAATATGCATTTCATATATACAACTTCAGTGCAGAAAAATAATGGAAACTTTTAAATTTCTTTCATATAGCCATAAAAACCTAATAAATATAGCATGGGGAAAAAATATAAATCGATATCACTTTTGAGTATAAATGTAAATTCATAAATAGATTTTTAGAAAATGGAATCTCTCAAACAATAAAAATTGTGAAGTGTCTGAACATTTACCTTACTTGACAACTGATAAAGATAGCCTGCCACAATTTCTTGTGGCAGTAGAAATGAGACTTTGGGGTCAGATACAAAGGATTTTATGACTTATAGCACAGGAAGCAGCCTGAGCATCAGTATATGTGTCAATGCCCTTTCCCCCCATTCTCAGGGGTGTGATGCAATATGGGCCCAGGTAGATGCCTGCATGCTCAGTGTGTTGCATTTTAGGAAAGGAACTCTGAGTTTTGGAGATGTGATTCTTCAAAAATAGGCAGCAAGTATCTGGCCATTGCCCCAAAGGGAGGCATAATCTTTATTACAGTAAGCATGCCTGCTGTTTGGTTCAGAGGGGAGACACTATATCTTCAAGGCTATAAGCAAGCCTGCCCTTTGTTCTGTAGGGAAAGACCATCTCTATTCTTGAAAAGATACTTCAAAACAAAGGGCAGTCAGAGGCTCTGCTTACAAGATATACAAGAATGTGAGAGACCCAGGGAGAATTGCCTCCCAACACATCATTAAGTGGTATTATTCTAATGCAAGGATAGTTCAATGTTTGAAAATGTAAGTAGGGAAAAGAAAAACAATATAATAAAATTCAACATCTAGTCTAGGTTGTTAAAAAGGAAACATTTTTATAAAAAGAAATATTATTTCCTTAAATGTCTAATTTAAATTGATCAATTAGAATATATTTAAATCTATTAAACATGTAACCTAAAATAACAAGTGACATCATAATTTACAGTGAAATTCTACAGACATTCCCATTAAAATTAGAAACAAAATAAAAATGTTCATTATGACTGCTTTTATTTAACAGTATTCTAGAAGTTGTAGTTAATGAAATAAAAAAAAAAAAAACATATGTAACAATTATGTGAAAAAAAGATCATTTGAAACTAGAGGCCTGGTGCACGAAATTCGTGCATGAGGGGGGTTGTCCCTCAGCCCAGCCTGCACCCTCTCCAATCTGGGACCCCTTGAGGGGATGTCCTACTGCCCGTTTAGGCCCGTAGGATCGGGCCTAAACGGGCAGTTGGACATCCCACTCACAATCCAGGACTGCGGGCTCCCAACTGCTCACCTGCCTGCCTTCCTGATTGCCCCTAACTGCTTCTGCCTGCCAGCCTGATCACCCCCTAACCACTCCCCTGCCAGCCTGATTGATGCCAAACTGCTCCCCTGCTAGCCTGTTTGCCCCTAACTGCCCTCCCCTGCAGGCCTGGGTCCCCCCAACTGCCCTTCCCTGCAGGCCCGCTCGCCCCCAACTTCCCTCCTCTGCCAGCCTGGTCACCCCTAACTGCCCTCCCCTGCAGGCTTGATTGCCCCCAACTGCCCTCCCTTGCAGGCCGGGTCCCTCCCAACTGCCCTCCCCTGCTTGATGTCAAACTGCTCCCCTGCTGGCCTAATCGCCCACAACTGCCCTCCCTTGCAGACCTGGTCCCTCCCAACTGCCCTCCCCTGCTGGCCATCTTGTGGTGGCCATCTTGTGTCTACATGGGGGCAGTCATCTTTGACTACATGGGGGCAGCCATCTTGTGTGGTCAATTTGCATATTATTCTTTTATTAGATAGGATTAGATAGGATAGAGGCCTGGTGCATGGATGGGGGCCAGCTGGTTTGCCCTGAAGGGTGTCCCGGATCAGGGTGGGGGTACCCTTGGAGTGTGGTGCGGCCTGGGCGAGGGGCCTGTGGTGGTTTGCAGGCCAGCCACGCCCCCCGGCAACCCAAGTGGAGCCCTGGTATCTGGGATTTATTTATCTTCTATAATTGAAACTTTGTAGTCTTGAGCAGAGGCCAAGGCAGGCAAGGGCAGGCGGAAAGCTTGGCTTCCTCCATCGCCAGGGGCAACTCAAGCCTCCTGCTCTCTCCATGTCCACAGCCATCTTGGTTGGGTTAATTTGCATACTCACACCTGATTGACTGGTGGGCGTAGCTTGTAGGTATAGCAGAGGTACAGTCAATTTGCATATTACTCTTTTATTAGATAGGATGGCATAGTTATACATAGGCTACTCAAGAGGATGGAAGGAAAATATTTAAAAATAATTAATTCAATAAAGAAGCCACAAAAAATAAATATTTGTTTAATATCTATATCAGCAATGATTTATTTTAAACAATGTTAAATCATAATAACTATTTCTATGGTTTCATTCCCAACAGTCTCAAAAAGTTTAAACAGTATAAACAACCTGCTCAAAAAGTATGCCACCTACATGAAGATAAATTCAATACTTTTGAGACACTCAAAAGAAAATATAAAAATAAGTAAATTAGATGTTCCTAGATAAAAAATAAATTTTATAAAGATATTAAATTTTTCCAAGTTGAGTGGCAAATATAAGTATATTCTAATTAAGTTCCTAGTAAGATTTTAGGACAGGGACTTGATAAAGTAGTTTTTAAATGTATATGGAAGACCATCACCTGATGATAACAAGTTTCTAAAAATAAGAGCAATGAGGAGGGACTTAATCCTTCTGAATATTAAAATATACTATAAAGCTTCAACAAGCAAACTAAAACAGGGTGAGATTATAGAAAAATCAGCATATGGAAGAAACCAGAGACCAAAAACAAATATATGCGTCATAAATAAGTGGAGAAAGAATGGCACTGACTCAACTGTGATTTTTTAAACTTTGAAGACATTTAACAATTTATTGAAGTCAGAAAGTTAAATTCTTAATATTAACTCTAGAAACCAAGAAGTTCCAGGAATTTAATTTCAAAGGCTTTAAAAAAAAACTCCTTGTAAAAGTTTCAACTGATTAAAAAAAAAAAAATACCAACAATTTGAAGGGATCTCATATACCAAATAATTTCTGGATCGTAGGTGTTATACTTTTAAAATAAAACCATAGGAATTTAAAGTAAAGTATAGGTGAAAATCTATTAGAGTAAGCAAAGACAAAACACAAAAGCCAAGAGCAAAAAAGTTAAGATGAAATAAATCATAAAGGAAAATAAGAATAGATTTATGTACAAAAAAGTTCATGTATTATTTATGATGAAAGTAGATGAAAGGCAGTAGGTTAGGAGCAAATTTCAGCTCCATCTCTTGCTAGGAGTGTCACCATGCCTCAATTTTATCATTCATAAAATGGGAATAATAAAAATAACATGTTGGGAGAGTTTAATGAGAAAATGCACCCTGGGACAGAGTAAATACTAAATAAATGTTAACTGTAGTAATATTGGCTTGGGCAGAGGAGTATAATTAATTACACATGTTCTTTTGACTCACTGTCTCTCTCCATCTGGGTTAGGAACCAGGCGAGAGATAAGAATTCAGCTGATGAGTACCTGTACGTAGTCCTAATGGTTATTAAACCAGATTAGAAAAACAGCTCAACTTGTGGCCACAAGCCTATTACTACTTCAGAATTAAACAACCCCCATTTAATTCAACTGTGGGCAAAAACATACCCAAATAAGTCAGTCTTATGTGGAAAACAAGAGAAACAAAAGGTGGTCCCATCCTGGACACCAACAGCTCCAAGAAGGAGGAGGGACGGAACCTGGAAGCCTGGGAACTTCACAGGGTGTTGGTGAGGAATGACCAAGCCGATACCTTCCTGTCACCTGCCAGGGGAATCACTCGACCTTGACATCCAAAGGTGATCAGCAAGTGTTCCGCTTCTGTGTCCCCTTCCTGGTCAGTGGAGGGGAAGCCCTCCCCAGCCACCCCCCACCATGGAAACAGGAGGTGGGAGATAGCATTCCCCATTCCACCCCATCTTATTATTTGGGAACAATTTAATCTGAAACAATTGCAATAGAATATTTCGCAGCCATTCAAAAGTATATATATTTTTTGAGACTTTCTTGACATTGGAAAATTGTCACGATACAATGCTGAGGAGGTGGGAAAGTAGAGTACCATTGTTATTCATATTTACCGAGGAAAATTCTGTTAACAGTACACTAAAACATTAAATATTGGTTATTTGGGCAGTGGATTTGTGGTTAATTTTAATTTCTTATAGTTCACTGTAATTTTGAAACTTTCTACAAATATTTTATTACATTCCTATACAGAAATATGACTGGTTATACAACTTCTTAAGATAGTTTCCATCTCTCAAACTAACAGGATCCTAATTTAAAAGGCTTGAAAGTACATGGTTTACTTCTTGGCACTGGGATTTTAGAAACAGGTCAGGAAAGAGGGGCATTTTTCTCTGTTTCTATAGGCACATTTGTATTTTTTTACAAGCATGCATTACTTTTGAAATTAAAATATAAGCTATTAAAATTTGCATTTTTAAAAGTATTTTTAAAAACTCTTCTACATCGAGAGAGGAGAAATAAAGCAAAGCTATATATATATATATAAACATTAAAGTTTATGGTTGGACTTGAGTATACTACCACCTAGAAGCTGGGTATTTATATCCAGGCTCTGTTTCTGTGAGGTTCAAGGGCAACAAACGGGCATTATAAATATTAATAAAAACTTCAAAAGCTAAACCACATTTTTATAGAGTTGGGAGCATAAACTGAAAGAATTAATTTGAGAGAAAAAAAGGTGGTGTTTTTCTATGGTTGCTTTGTTTTGCTTTTGCTGAGAAATCCAGCCGTTCCAATTCTTTAACAAAAAGGAAAACTGTATAGCTTGATGTTTTTGAAAAGTTGCTTGAGTGTGTATCAGGCCACAGGCAAACATACAGAGGGTCAAGAATATTGTTTTCAAAGTAGAATTTATATCTAAATGTCTGGTTACTGATCTAACCCCCAGGTCCTCCAGAAGTTGGCTCACCTATTCGGTTGACACATGTACGTTTGTTCATACGTGTTTTCTAAAACATGACCCCAAATCTGAAGACTGTGAAGGGCAAAAGCTGCATAACTGGCCTCTTGAACATAAAAGCCAAGTTGAATGAGCAGAAAGGATGGGGCTTCTAATATGTGGCTACTGGATGGTGGACTCACAGGGGCAATGATTCGAGGGAACAATCCTGGGATCCTGCCTTCCAGCCAGACCACACAACCTTACAGGCCTGAGAGCTGCTGCATTCAAGTTTAATCATAGCAAGACTGTTCTCTTTACATTGTGCCTTTCACCCCAAGAATTCGAAGGACTTTGTAGGCATTCTTGCATTTATCTTCACATTAC
This sequence comes from Cnephaeus nilssonii, assembly GCF_951640355.1. Classification (NCBI taxonomy): domain Eukaryota; kingdom Metazoa; phylum Chordata; class Mammalia; order Chiroptera; family Vespertilionidae; genus Cnephaeus; species Cnephaeus nilssonii. The sequence continues at coordinate 39,195,584 of NC_137078.1, forward strand.
CCCCTGAGAAGCAAGTTGGAGCAAATGTTATCTTCCTTTTACAGGCTGCGGAACCAAAGCCGGTAAACAGGTCTTTTGCGTCCCCGGTGAAACAAGAGTCACAAAAGGGAGGGCTACGTGTTCTGGTCACTCAGAAGGAGCCAGGCTAGCACACACTCAGGGTTGAACTCTGCCTTCCAGTTCAAGAGGAATCTTGTTGATGATTAAATAGAGCGCTGACGTCAGTAGGCAGAGGAAGCAAATGGCTAAATGTATGAAATAAACAACTCAAGAAAATTCCCATCACAGGCATGGAAAGGAGGACTCCTTGACCACTCGATGCTGGAAAGTCCACTGCAAAGAGCCCTTTCTTTGAGTTATGGCATCACAACCTCAAAAGCCCCCTATAAAGTTGAACACCTTTCTAGGCACACCACATTTAGTTGCTTCCAGACAATAGCATTGCAATTTTAATTAATTTATTAAATTTGTCTCTAATTACATTGTAGTTACATCCTGAGTCTCAAAGGAACTGGACACAGGACAAATACATTCTAATAGAAGGGTTCCTCCGCCTCAAGTCCTTTTGAAAGGAAGCTTTGTATTAATTAATTTAATTAATAAACTAGAAAAATAGGTGGAGATCATTTCTGATGGAAGCAGAACAATGTAGTCAGAGGACACTCCTGGTTCAAGTCCTGCCTGGCCTTTCATAGGCCACTCGTCAGCAGGCAAGGCAACCTCACCAAGCCTCCGTTTTTCCTCTGTTATGTGAGAACGATCATGTAGTGTCTTGCTTTGGATTCCGCTGAGGGCAAACTTTGAGTCAAAGGGAGGAAGCACCTTTGGGTGGTAATGGCAGGGCACCCTGAGAGGGGCTGAGGAAGTGAGACGGGAGGAAGTGGCTTCAATGTGAGGTGACCACTGTAGTCAACTGCTCGCAATCCCTTTGAGGACCTTAGGGGAGACTGTGGGGATCTGCTCAGAACTGTCCCACCCAAAGCGGAGGAAGTTGGGAGATTTATGCAAGAACTCCTATGCCTCCAATGCTGAGGGGCACTCCTGGGCCAAGGACTCTCAGATCCTTCCAGGTGAGCCCATTACTGAGCTGAGCATCTTCCTATGAGGTCAGAGCACACCTCCGTCAGAGGGACACGGCTGTCATGGAGGACACCAGCCTGCCTACAGGAGACCTTCTCGGGGAGGCCAAGGAGACAGAGAATACCAACAGTATCTGCTACCTATGTAGCCACTTCATATAGTCGCTAAGGAAAGTCATGGGAGATAACGTGAATACAATGCCTAGCATAATGTCAGGCATGTAAAACAGAACCAATAAATGCCAATTGTCATGACTGTTATGATTACCAGTTTTGTTTTTGTTAATCCTTACCCAAGGATATTTTTCCATTGATTTTTAGAGAGACTGGCAGGGGGAAGAGGGAGAGAGAGAAAGAGAGAGAAATAGCGAGAGAGAAATATCGATTGGTTGCCTCCCACATGCATCCCAACCCCAACAGGGCCCAGGTACAGTTTTTTGTTTTTAATTAAAGTAAACCTAGGCACCGTGTTGACAGAGGGCTCAGAGGCCAGGAGATAGTCAGAGTCTCTGGATAGGTCTGGGAAGTCTAAAAATTGAGGAGTGAAAATAATACAAATGTGAGGATATAAAAGGCCACCTTCGTGTCCTTCAGAGTTCTGCCTGGTGGATCCTGGGAAGAACAGGTGGGTCAACTTTGCCAGATCTGTAATGAGAAAATGGAGAAGAGAAGGAAGGTACACGTGCTCCCTACCAGCCTCCCAACATAGAAGCACACCCCTCAGTGGAAAATCCCAAACCCTCCCTAGGACAAGAAAAGTCTGGCTGCCGAAGAAGCTGCAGTAAATACTTCTGGTTTAAACTGGGCTGCATGACAGCTTCTTTGAGGTTGAGCTCCGAGTGTAGGCCCAATTCAACAGGCAGGAAGACCTCACAAATCCCCTGCCAGGGAAAAGAGAGCTGACACCTTTTGCCAAGCAGCCGAGCCTGTCAGTCAGGGGCTGCAGGATGACTCGCTGTGGGCCAAGGTGGAGCATAATGGAGCCAGGTGAACTCCTGCGGACAGGCACCGTGGCTGCACTAGCTGCATACATCACAATTCCCTTTGCGCAGCGCTGCGCTTTTACCACCCTCGTATATGGAACACGGCTTACAAAAGGAAACGGTGTTGTTTGGCAGGTGGCAAATCATTTCAATGGTGCTATTTTTCTGTTTACTCAAACAAATATAAAGATGCTTTTATTTTCCACAAAGAATTGTTATTGCTATTTGAATCTATGTTGCTTCAAAAACAAACATCTTACTTTTAGTATCAGAGCCCAGCATTCTGTTCCTTAGAGAAGTGATAGTCTTTAGTAGGCTGGTGGGAAATTTGTAGAATATTGAAAAGATAAGACAAATTCCAGAATAAACAACATGGAAATTTTGTTTCCGAATTCTAATAACTAGCATTGGTCCCTATAATAAGATGGACATTAAATGACCAGAATATGAAGGATTGGCCTGCAGGACAAGCCCAGGGTGGTCCAACCCTCCCTACACCCCCAACTGATCTTACAAGACTCTTCTCAGAGTTGTCCATCTCTCTCTCTGCCCACACTGAGCCTTATCTTCCCCTACAAGTCCACTTTTGCTTCCAGCTGTGTTTTGGAGAAGTTATTCCCTTTCTGATGAGCTGGTGCTTGCTAGGACCTGGACCAGTTCTCAAGCTACAATAAGTGTCATACTGGACTCACTTGTGATTTCCTTTTACTGCCCCACGAGTCTGCCCCAACTCCTGCAGGGAGCCGTATACACCCGCTGTCTGCTTCATCACCTGGCTAAATCTCTCTAGGACTCTAGCCTGATTTTGTTTTTATCCTTCCAATTTATGAAACGGATGCTCACTCCATATAATAAATTCAGGTAAGTAAAGATGCCCTCATTATAGGCCAGTTTGTCTCTCTTCTGTCTTTTGTGTCTGAGTCAATATTATCATCATAATCCTCAAAACAAGTGACAATTCATGAGAGCTTATATGTATTATCCTGTGTCATTCTCAAAACACAATGAGAGGGATAACACGTTTCCTCATTTACAAAGGAGGAATCTGAAGCTTGGAAAGATTAAAAACTTGCCCAAACTATTGTGCGGGCAATAGCTCTGCCTCCATACCCTGTTCTAGACCACCATGTTCTTCTTTTTCATCTTATCAGGCCGTGGGCTCCTGGGGGACCACCTACCACAGTACCACATGCAAATAAGTTTTCTCTCAATAGAGGCTGCAAGCAGAATATCTTCCACGTGTGGTGCATCCTACCTTGCTGAAGCTCCTTCCATAAGCATTCTCTCAAATGCCAACAATCACTATAGGGGTCGGCAGGCAAAACTCTGCCTTCTCTGCTTCAAAAATAAAACTTGAACTTTGACATTTTTCAGCCACAAGAACAGCCAATAACTACCTCTGCTTAGTTTCATTCTTTGTTTCCTATCCCTTCAGGAGGCATATTTCCACCGTACATTGTGTCCACCTTTTCCCCTGGTTTGCCTCTGTTGAAACAGCATGCTGTTTCCTCTAAGAAAAACTCCCCCTTGAGGGGAGTTACACGCATGGATCAATGGAGGGATAAATATCCCACGGTTGAAATCTAGTTAGAACCTCCTCATCTGCAGAATTTATAACTCACCATCAAGAATGTTCTCTATGCATTTAACTGGGGCATAATCAAGGCTTTCAACGGAGGGCAGAAAAGGGAAATCACAGAAAATCAATTCAAGATTTTTCAGGTGTGGAATGGAGATAAAGGAAATGTTCTCTCAACTATTTTGTGGGCAGAGAGATATGATAATTCTTTCCCTCTTAAAGGCCAAGACTTTTTCTCAGTCCACAATGTGACCTTGCCGTGTCATTCCATGGTCTGATCCGTTTTCCCAGAGCAACTCTGAGAATCACACATGGGCAAAGAGCTCGATGCTAAGCACTGAATGTCTCAGATCACCATCGCAATGCGGCCATTCATTAGCACTATGACCTAGAGCAAGTTCTTTAATAATCTTTCTAAGTCCATTTTCCCCATCTTTAAAATGGAGATAATAAATCTACCTCAAAAGATTGTTGTAAGGATTAAATAAGAATTCAAAGCACTCGAAGTACCTGATAGGAAGTCCCTAGCTAACTAGAGCTGCTAATATCCTTTTTAAAAACCATCTTAATGTCCCATTTTGTTCAGGAGATTTAAGTATTCTGCAATCTAGTAATAATAAATACCAATATAGATGGTAAGTTTTAGCAGTCAGGGTAAATAATACTCTGGGACATAATAAAAGACACCCTAATCTCAATGTCTTAGCACAATCAAGTTTGTTTTATCGCTGATGACAAGTCCAAGGTGAGTGCCATAGTCTAACAAGAACCTCTCTCCTCCAAGTGGTAACCCAGGGATCCAGGAATCTACTGTCAAGAGGCTTCTCCCATCTCTCTTGTGTCTTCCAGCAGTTGGTTTCTGGCCACCCCGGTGGAACAGAGAATGGTTAGAAGTCCATGTGAAATGTTTTATGGCCACCACAGTCTGGTGTTTAGTTCTCAGTCACATTAGGTCATCTAGACACACAGGGCTGGGAAATGCTGTTGAGCTGTAGGCCCCGGACAAAAAAGAGAACCAGATATAGGTGAACATTGTCAGAAGGATGGACAGGGGTATTGTTTCACTTCTAATTTTGATACAAGTAGGACAAATACTTTGGAGACCTGGGCCAGTAGAGATCATACAGTCACTTTATATTAAAAAACATTTAAACAGAAAAAAAGACTGTGCTGATTAGAGACAAAATGGTGAAGGAGACAGAAGTTTGATTTACTTCTCTTCCCTCTCCTCCCCCTCTTATTCGGTGTCTTTCTCTGTCCTCTGGCCTCCCAGATCCCCAGCATAGAGCCCCTAAGCAGGTCTGTCCCTCATAGAACTGCTTCATATTTCAGACAATGATCTCCATTAAAATATGCCTTATTTCCTCAGAGCCATATTGTCTGATGGATGACAGCTAATTAATCTGATAAAGTAATTCATGCAGCTAGAATAATGGTTATTGTGGGAACTGTGTTACTAAGCCCAAGTAACTTGTATTTTTAATAGGTTCCTTCTAGAGACAATACCTTAACCCAAATAAATTGTCCAATGGTAAGAATTGTTTCAAACCCAAGTCTCCCTCATTACAGCCAGCTCAAAGAGGACGCACACATTCAGGTGCAGTAGGAGCAGCTCTGAGTAAACATGGTGTTTCCTCTTACTTAAAGTTTTGATTGGGGTGGTAAATTATATATTAGTCAGACATTTTAATATTGGATTGAATCATTTAGTCAGAAAGAGTTCTTAGAAAATCACTACATATTTAGGAAAGAATACCATGTAGCTACACAAGATTCCTGATGTCATTTGCTCTCCTTCCTAAATATGGAAATCCAGTTCCACAGGAGAGTAGTAAAATGCAGTGACTCCATAGGTCAGAGTAATCATGGTAATTGTATTCACGAATTAAAATCCCTCATTGACTATTAATTGGGAAGAAACACATTCTTTCCGAATCCAGGGTATGGTGGGATTTTTGTTTTGTTTTGTGGATGTCTTAAAAAGTAAAGGTTTTTGTGGTGAATGTCAAAGAAGTAACCCAGGCCCCTTCAGCATGAATTGTTTCCTTGTGAGCAGGTTCATAAATGAGCAATTTCTGGCTTTCACATCCTGAGTGTAAAGACTAGAGCTGCTCTTTCTGATGTCAGAAGGTGGAAGGGAGACCTTTGCCAGCTCATTCATGGTGTGAGGGCAGCCCTCGAGATCTGCTGACACTCCTTGAAGATATCAGAAATTAGGAGCAAGAGAAAAAGCAAGTTCCTGCAACTGGGGTGGCTGTAACACAGCCCCCTTCCCTGGGAGTGTGGAAGAACCCCGACTCCTGCGGGCTGCCCCTGAGCGTGGCTCTCGCTCTCAGGGCCTTTTCCCTTCTTGATATTTCTTCAACCCCACTGGAGTGTGAACTCCTCAGCTGCCCAGTGCGCTAGGCATAAACACCCTCATGGTACAGCTTGAGAAGCTGGGATGTGGGAAAAGAAATAACTTCCCACTATCATACCTGGGATGACTGCTGGTGGGGACCTACTGTTCCATCTCTCTCGCAAGCTGTCTCCTCTTCCCGGAGACCTTATTGGAGTTGCACTCAGCAGGCAGCAGAAGGAAAACTCGTTCCCACAACATTGTTAATGAAGAGGGGACACACATTCAGGTAAATCTGAGTTCAAAGCTGGCCTGGCCCTGCACCAGCCATGTGACTTTGCAGAGTCACCTGTGGTCTCTGAGTCTTGGTAGCCTCCTCCTGGATCAGAGATCACAGGAACCACCTGGGGTAATTGTGAAGATCGCGTGAGCTGACATGTGTGACATGCCCAGCACCTGGAAAGCACTGACACCAAGGACCATTCAGAATGGTGATGATGCTTTAAATGTTTTAAGTTTATGAGACCCACTCCTGTATATAGTGCCCTGGGCTGGGGCTTCAATTCAAGAAATAGGATATGTCTTTGCCCTTGGGTTTAAAAATCTAGTTGGAAAGACAGGTTATGTGCAATAGCCGAAGAGTATATTTTCAGTGCTCAATGAATGGAATATATAAAATTCATACAATCAGAAACAAAAGCAGTAATAAATAGGAAGTGTTAGGGCAATTAAGCTGTCTTTGGAAGAGAGTTTGGGACAGACACCAGAGGAGAAGAATGGAAAAGTGTGCTTGGGATAGCGCCCTGAGCAGCAACAGCAAGGCTTATGTACCTAACGAAAACTCTAAGTTAACCCAAAGGCTTGGTTCTTTGATGGCAGATTCCAGACAAGTAAAATGACACTCAGAGTGCATTTGAATAGTTGCTTTCTGATGCCCCACAAATTGTTTTGCAAAGGTCTAGCTCCCTACCTGAAAGTCCACCCTGCCACACAAGATCAATTAACGTCACAAAGCCCTTTGGGGAAAGGTGGTGTGATGGGTCAAATGACTTGGCTTGCTCTTCAAAGGCCCACATCATCCAGGTAAAGCTGGCTAAGTAGCCACCCACGGTGGGTGCACAGTGAACTACCCACAGCAAGTGCTCTTGTTTCCTTCCATGGATGGAGCATGACAGTGGGAATGCTCTACCAAGGCAGTGTCTATCCTTTTCTTCTGAGGGCTCTGACCTGCTCTTGTCATTCCACAGAGTTTCCAGTGGGCAAGGTGACTATACGTGCCACAGTTGCATGCACTCACTCCTGCAGAAGGTATGTCTTGAGCAAGCAGTGCTTCTTAGACTTTAATGGGCTTACATTTCCCTGGGGCATCTTGTTAACATGCAGATTCTGGTTATGTAGACCTGGGGTGAGGCCTGAGATTCTGTTTCTAACAGACTCCCGGGTGATGCCAAAGCTGCTGCTCCACAGACCACATTAAAAGGTGCAATTGGAACCCTGGCCGGTGGCTCAGTGGTTAGAGTGTTGGCCCACATACCTACAAAAGGGTCACCAGTTGCATCCCCCTGGCCCAGTAGGGGAGCATGCAGGAGCCAACCAAACCATATCTCTCTCTCTCTCTCTCTCTCTCTCTCTCTCTCTCTCTTCCGCCATCCCCTCCCTTACACTCTCTCTAAAAATCAATGGAAAAAATATTCTTGAGTGAATTAACAACAAAAAACAAAACAAAACAAAGTGCAATTGGATAACTTCCAGGTAACTTAGGTGTCCTGTTCATGGGGAATTGTTGAGAAACACTCCAATGACCTGGTGGCACCCCACGTCCCTGAGGTGTAGTCTTGCTCAGATACACTAGTGTGTAGGCACACTACTCTGCATCCCCAAGGGAGGCTTGTCATGACCAGGAGACATCCCTTAGGAGTCTGTTAACTTGTGACTAGAACACCTGAGGCTGTATGGATACCTCCTATTCCCAGACCACTTAGGTGTGCAGTCATGGAAACTTCTGCCATTCCACAGAACACTTTGTATGTGGACATCAGGAGATTCTTTCATCGCGCACACATCTAAAAACCAGGGGAGGCTCTCTCTGTGAAAACTTACTGCTGAAGGGCTGGGTAGTTCAAGGCACAGTGAGAGAAGGCAGGAGAGACAGCAGGAGCTCACAATCCCCTCACCTGGGGGGTTTGAGTGCTGCTCTGAGAGCTGCTGTTGAGGAGTATGTGGGGGGAGGTAGTGAGGGGCAGATGATCCTAAAGCCTGTGTGTAATCGGAACGGAGCTCTGGAAGTGACATGTCCCCATGCCTTTAAAGGCTCTGAGAGAGCAGTGTCTGGGTCTCCCCACTGACACAGTGACACACTGTTGGCATGGGTCACAGTTACCAAGGGCCCCCCGGTAACACTGCTTTTGTCCAGGGCCCCCCTCCTATGCCCATAACTCTGAAACTACATGACATCTTAACCTTTATGAGAGTTTCTTCAAGACAGCATTTAAAAACACCCAAATCTTTCTTGACCTTTACATTTTTCCCCTTAAATTGATGTTACAATAATTTTTTTAAGCTGTGGCATTTTTAAAGCTACTTCAAGGGGAACCTCACTTTCCCTCACCCATCCTATTTGAGACCAATCATTAATCATGAAGGGAAGGCACCAAGGACTCAAACTCAGCTTTATTGTTTTCTTGTTTGTGACATTTTCTTTCTATCAGCCAGTGGGAAGTTCCTACCCTTTTCATTTATTATCTACAGGTTGTAGAATGTGTTTTCCAGGTTCCAGCCCTCTTCCATCACCTTCCACACCCTCCTCTGTCACAGCCCAGCCTCTGAGAGCTCCTTAATACTGGTGTTTAGAGAGAATGGCTTTGGGATATTATCTGTAACTTTGCAAAATTTAAGTCCATTTTGTCTTGGGCAAAATGGGATTTTCTGTCTGCCAAGGGACAACTCAGCTGTCACATTCCAATTTTTCTCCCATAAAGGTAACTCTTATAAAGCAAATATAAGATAATGGACCCATAATTTCATAGAGGTTTAGGTCATAAGTCACTGAGGACCTATAAGCCACTAGGCTCCCCGTTCTTCAGGGCTATCGTCAGACAGTGTTAAGTAACAGCTGCACCTTCTAAGGGGTTGTTAACCTGGAATTCATGGATGTAAGCATGTGTGTAGAATTCAGATGGCCATGAACTTGGATGGGAAGGAAATACAATTTTATTTTTACTAACGTCTACATGAAATTTAGCATTTTATTCAATTATAAAATAGGCAAAAAATTACTGTGGGATCAGTAGTGCCTTAACTGCATAACCAACACAAATCACAGAAGTTTTCATATCACATTACAGTGGTTGTAGATAACTTGAAAAATTGCTTCTATTCACCACTAGTTGAAAATATGGTGGTTATTATTCCGGCTGCTAGATCTTGTTGTTTAATGTATTAATAAAGAAACACACACACACACACACACACACACACACACACACACACATAAAAGAGTAGGATGCAAATTGACTGTACCTTCATGACACTCACCAGCCAATCATGAGATAGTATGCAAATTAACCCAACAAATATGGCAGGTTAATTTGCATACACAGGCGCGGAGCGGCTGGGGGCAGGGCGGGGCGGGGCGGGACATTCGTGTTGTCACCATGGCAACGACTAAGGCATTCCACACCACCCCAGCCACTCCGGGCCTCTGGGCAGCATGGGAAGGCAGAAAGGCGGCTCCAGCCAGAGCAAAGGCCATGCCGGCAGCCAGGGGAAGGAAGGTCCATTCTTGCATGAATCTTCGTGCATCAGGCCTCTAGTACATATATATATATAAGTGTAATATGCTAATTAGACCCGACAGCCGGAAGTCATTCCGGACTTCCTTCTGGACGAAGCCACGATGACAGGGGCCGAGGCAGAGGCAGTTAGGGGCAATCAGGCAGGCAGGCAGGCAAGTAGTAGGGGCTATCAGGCAGGCAGGCAGAGATGGTTAGGTGCTATCAGGAAGGCAGGCGAGTGGTTAGGGGTGATCAGGCAGGCTGACAGAGTGGTTAGGGGTGATCAGGCAAACAGGCAAAGTAGTTAGGGGCAATCAGGCAGGCAGGCAGAGTGGTTAGGGGTGACCAGGCAGGTAGGCAGGCCAGCGGTTAGGAGCCAGTGGTACTGGATTGTGAGGAGAATGTGTGCAGGGATCAGGCCTAAACTGGCAGTGGGAAATCCCTCAAGGAGTCTTGGATTGCAAGAGGGTGCAGGTCAGGCTGAGGGACCCACTCCCATGCACAAATTTTGTGCACCAGGCCTCTAATATATATATATATATATATATATATATATATATATATATATATATATATATATATATATATAAAACCTATCTAATAAAAGAGTAATGTGCAAATTGACCATACCTCCACTACATCCACAAGCCACGCCCACCAGCCAATTAGGAGCGAATATGCAAATAAACAGAACCAAGATGGCCACAGAGAGCAGGAGGGAGGCTTGGGTTTCCCCGGCAATGGAGGAAGCCAAGCTTTCCGCCTGCCCTTGCTGGCCTAGGCCTCCACTCAAGGCTACAAAGTTTCAATGATAGAAGATAAATAAATCCAAACAGAAATGGTGGCAGCCACGGAGCTAGAAAGAGCAGGAGGCTAGGGTTGCCCCCAGCGATGGAGGAAGCCACATTTCTGAAGCCCTGGCCTGCCTTGGCCTCCGCTCCAGGCTACAAAGTTTCAATTGTAGAAGATAAATGTAAATCCCAGATACCAGGGCCTCCACTTGGGTAGCCAGGGGGCGTGGCCGGCCTGCAAACCACCACAGGCCCCTCGCCCAGGCCACCCCACACCCCAAGGGAACCCCCACCCTGATCCAGGACACCCTTCAGGGCAAACCAGCTGCCCCCACCCATGCACCAGGCCTCTATCCTATCTAATAAAAGAGTAATATGCAGATTGACCATCACTCCAACACACAAGATGGCTGCCCCCATGTGGTCAAAGATCCTGCCCCCATGTGGACACAAGATGGCTACCACAAGATGGCCAGCAGGGAAGGCAGTTGGGAGGGACCAGGCCTGCAAGGGAGGGCAGTTGGGGGTGATCAAGCCTGCAGGGGAGGGCAGTTAGTGGTGACAAGGCTGGCAGAGGAGGGAAGTTGGGGGTGACCGAGCCTGCAGAGAAGGGCAGTTGGGGGGGACCCAGGCCTGCAGTGGAGAGCAGTTGGGGGGCACCAGGCCTGCAGGGGAGGGTATTTAGTGGTGACCAGGCCTGCAGGGGAGGGCAGTTACGGGTGCCCAGGCCTGCAGGGGAGGGCAGTTAGGGGCAAACAGGCTGGCAGGGGAGCAGTTAGGCATCAATCAGGCTGGCAGGGGAGTGGTTAGGGGGTGATCAGGCTGGCAGGCAGAAGCAGTTAGGGGCAATCAGGAAGGCAGGCAGGCAAGCAGTTGGGAGCCAGCAGTCCTGGATTGTGAGAGGGCAGTCAGACATCCCTCGAGGGGTCCCAGATTGAAGAGGGTTCAGGCTGGGCTGAGGGACACCCCCCCCCCCCCCGGTCCGTGCATGAATTTCGTGCACCGAGCCTCTATAATATATATATTACTATATCACACATTTGTGTTTTTAATACTTTGATAATTATGCTTCTATGTAATTGGTTTCCTTTGTGATTCTGTGTTTTGTTTTGTTTTGTTTTGTTTTTATGTTATGCATTTTAAAGCATTATTCTCAACAGTGTCCATAGGCTTCTCCAAATGTGATCAGAGTTCATGGCACACACAAAAAATGGGAAAGAGCCCTCCTTTAGAGTCCTCAGTTTGTTGGGGTTCCTAATGTTCATGTCATTCCTTCTTCTGACATTTCTAATGCATATAAAATTTTGAGTCTTTAGGACCATTTTTTCTTTGCATTAGTAGATGTGTGATATTATCACAAATGATATCATAGTCATACACTCATTTTATTATTCATTTAATTAAAATATCCCTAATGACCTTTATTAAGCTTTCTGCCAAATATTGTAAAAAATTATCAAATAAATAAGACATTGTTCCTGCCTCCAAAATCTTGGACTCAAATAATAAGTTTTTCATTCTTATAAACACCTCATTAAATTAGAAGTGTTCTATGCTGTTATTGCTACCACTAGCAAGATCGACACCTAAGTAGCAAAGAACACACTACTGAGCCTTATGCCATGTGTCGTCAAGAGACAGAAGTGTTGCGTCTTTTTCATCTTCTTCCAGAAATTGTGAGGACACTCATCCAATAGCTATTTATTAAGTACCAATTAGATGTGTTGGCAAGGGAGATAGATGACTCAAGATGACTCTGAAATTTCTGCCTTGAGTTTCCAAGTGAGGAATGCTACTTTTTAACAAGAAATAGGATGTGTCTGCAGAGAGAGGGAAGACCAAGCTTGTAGGGAAGGAAATTGTTGAGCTTTGGTCTTGGTGAGTGTGAGGTTGTATGTTTATAGTTGGATATATGGATCTAAAGCTTTAAAAAAACTGTCTGGGTTCAAATTTTAAATATGGGAGCCATAAGTTGTATAGGTGGTAAGTCAAACCACTGGCAAGTTTGAGATTGCTATTTTCACATGAAAACATGCATTCTGTGAGGTCTTTAAAACAGCTATAGACAATGACAGGTGTGTGGTGCCTAACCTCTTAACCCAGTCCCTCCATGAAACAATGCAAAGCAACTCCAGAAATATGAAATCTCTATGCAAAATCATGCTTTCATTATTACTTGAGTAGAATGCCAGAAGTGCTAAAAAAACATTGTGAGTAAAAAGAGAAAAAGAAACAAATCCCCATGCCTTTCTGTCCCTCTCTTCCCTTGCCACAAAGCTTTGCTACAAGGAAAGGCAGACCAATAAAAACTGCTCAGACTACAGAGGACAGGAGCAGGCAAATAGACCTCAGGGAAACTTGGAGAGGACAACAGAAAGATTGAATAGAGTAGGACTTCAGGAAAGGGATTTTGAAGTATATGCCTTTTAAAGGGTAGAGAGCTACTTAAAGGGCCAAACACAATTTTAAAAGATAGACAAAATTGAAATGAACAACTGTTATTTAAAGGGACAACCTTTCAAACCCATAGCTTCTGAGAGAGATAAAAAAGAAAACAAGGAAAAAGTGTCCTTTAGCAATTAGGTAATGAAGCATAAAGGAAGAAAAATGTGGCGTCCTACAAGAAAAAAATAAATCAACAAAATTGATGAACTCACAATTCCTCCCCCACCACCAAAACAAACAAAAACCTGCTAAAATACCTGAATTTTACTAAACTAATGGTTCCATTTAACTAGGAACTATGTAAAACATTTCAACATCACAAAAATAAAAAGCAGAATAATGAAATAAAAAAATAACTATTGCAGAATGAATTTTCACACAAATCAACTGAGGAAACACCCCCTCCCAAAAAAACCCCATTAAGTAGATGGAAACTTATACCCCATAATGAATTAAATTTATTCTAATAAGCATTTGAGGATATGAAAAAAACCACTCCAAATTAATTCAAATACTGAGAACACAAATGAACCAAAAAAAAAAAAAAAGGAGAAATGAAAGAATAGTTGATTGAACTCAGGAAAGAAATGGAAAAACAGTTGACATTATCTCAGAAATAGAGACTAAATTACAAAGTGTCCAAGAAAAAACAGACTCAAATAAAAATTTTATAAGGGACATTGAAGAAAGGCAAGAAAACAACCAAGAGAATGAAAATGACACAAAGTAAGACACAAAGTAGATCAGAGAAAAATAGTGGAAATAGAGGATAGCACGGAAGGGATAATATTTGTATTATTGAAGTCCTTAAAGAAAGAAAAGGAAAACAAATCAAATACAACTACTCTTTAAAATTCTAATCTAAGAAATTTTTCCAAACATAAAAAAAGCTTTGGCCCTGGCTGGTTTGGCTCAGTGGGTAGAGCATCAGCCCGAGGACTGAGGGGTCCCAGGTTTGATTTCAGTCAAGGGCACATGCCCAGGTTGTCGGTTCGATCCCCAGTGGGTGGCATGCAGGAGGCAGCCGATCAATAATTCTCTCTCATCATTGAAGTTTCTATCTCTTTTCCCTTCAATAAAAATATATTTTTTTAAAAAAAAGCTTTGAAAAGCTTACAAGGCACCTAGGAAATTTAACCCAAAATCATCAAAGCTGAGACATATCTTAGTGAAACTATAAGATTTCAAAGACAATATAAAATCCTCACAACCTCCAGGCAAAAAGAACAAATAATTTTTGTAATTTGTTTTTTGCAGAATTAATAATGGCAAAAGAGTTAAATTAGCATCAGTGTTTAAAGCCAACATGCCAAGAAGGCAACAATGTAGTAACACTTTTTAAAAGTTCAATAAAAGAAATTGTGAAAAAAAAGATTTTATAGTCAAATTGTCCTTGATCATATCAATTAACAATTTTATATAAGAAATAACAATTTTCAATATATAACAACTTATGGAATTTTGTATCCATAAATTGAAGATTCTTGAAGAATCTATTAAGCAATGGCTTTATCCAACCAAATCATGACTGGAAAAAATTTAATAAAAAATTAGTATGAAGAATTTAAAAATCTAATCTAATAATAGACAAATATGCAAATTGACCGCACCTTCGCTACGCCCAAGCCACGCCCACCAGCCAAGCCACGCCCACCAACCAATCAGGATGAATATGCAAATTATCAAAACAAAGATGGCGGCTAATTTGCATATCGCGACAGCATAGAAAGAAGCCAAGAGTTGCAGAAGGGAGCAAAGCTGCAGAGAAGCAAGCAAGCTGGGGGGAGGAGAAGGGAGGAGCGGAGGCGGGGCCAGGGGAGAAGGAAGTTGAGCAGGCAGGGCCGGGGGGGGGGGGGGAAGGGGCGGGGCCGGGGGAGAAGGGAGGAGCGGAGGCGGGGCCAGGGGAGAAGGGAGGAGCGGAGGCAGGGCCAGGGGAGAAGGAAGGAAAGCAGGCTGGCAGAGAAGTTACAAAAGCAGGGGGGCTGGCGGAGATCGGGGGGCGGGGGACAAGGGAGGAGAGCAGGCAGGGTGGGGTAGAGTGCAGCAGGAAACCCTATTGCAGGATTTAGTATATAAATGTCCATATAATACTAAAACAAAGATGGGGATGGAAAGACTGCCATATAGCTGTTGTGTATTTTGACAAAGTATAAATGTTGCAACTAAAAACATTTGATAAAATTTAGCACACATTCTTGGTGAAATGACTCTAGTATATAGGAATTGAAGTATATTTTCTTAACATGATGAGTAATCTAAAGCCAGTATTTTATTTAATGGAGAAATGCTAGAGTTATTTCCACTAAGTTCAGGACCAAGACACAAGCATTCACAATCTCTGCTATTCTTAGAGATATTAGCCAAAGCAATTAGAAAAGAGAAATCAATTAGAGCGGTAAGAATGATTAAAGAAGAATGAAAACTATATTTGCAAGTGATATGATAATATACGTGGAAAACCCAAGAGAATCAATAACAAAAGTAACTCAAATAATAAAGGAATTTATTAAAGTAGCAGTATGTAAAATTAACATAAAAATTATTAGCCTTCATACAAACAAATAATAAGCAGTAGACATAATGATATAGAAAAGCCCATTTACCACAGCATCAAAATGTAGTAAATACTGCCATGGCTGGGTGACTCAGTTGGTTGGAGCATCATCCCATATGCCAAAAGGTTGCAGGTTCAGTTCTCAGTCAGGGCACATACCTGGGTTGTGGGTGCGATCCCCAGTGGGGGCACATATGGGAGGCCATTGATGGATGTTTCTCTTTCTCTCCTTCTCCCTTCCCCTCTCTTCAAAAATCAATAAAAATGTATCAATGAGGATTTCTTTAAATGTAGTAAATACTTATAAGTAAATTTAACAAGAAGTATGCAAACCTGCACAAAGAAAAATGTTAAACACTCTTGAAGGGCACTAAAAAGGGCTGAATAAATGGATAGGCATCCCGTAGTCTTGGATAGAATTATAGCATTGTAAAAATGTTGGTTTTCCCTAGATTAATTTATAAACTTACTACAATTACCATGAAGGACAAGAAAAAAGGAATTGTCACAAATTGAGGACAAAAAGCAATGTGGGGTCCTGTAAAAGACCCTCAAATTAGAAAATGATATTTGCAGAAAAATTAATGAATTTCTAATAAGTCTGCAGTTTAGTTAATAACACTGTACTAACATTCATTTCCTGTTCTTAATCATTATAATATGGTGATGAGAGATGTTAAAGTGGAAACATTGAGGACTATACAGAAACACTTTATGGTATTTTTGCAACATTTTGTAAGTCTAAAATTAGTTCAAAATGTTGTTTTAATGCCACTAATTAATTAATTAACTAACCAACTAAATAGATCTCCTAACTTCTATTAAGGGTTTTCTGGAAATTTCTGCCTTTCCACAACTCTCCTTTAAAAGTTTCAAAACATTTCTAAAACCACAAACCACTCACAGAGATCAGAAGGGCAGGTGGCCAAATTAGTGAGGAAGAGGAGAGAGCAGGAAGGGGTACTGGAGAAAATGAAGCATCTGAGGGAGAAATTTTTAAATGACCTCTTTTATGTTGCCAAATTTATTCATAACCTGGAATGGGTGACAACCATCACAAGGACACAAAACTCATCAGGTAAATTCAAGGACTTAAAAAAAAAAAATAAAAGCCATCTAACCACCTCCTGTCCAAAACATTCAAGCTTAACCTTTCTCCTGAAAATGCAATCTGCTCCATACACCCTCTACCCGCATACCAGGCTCTGAGACCTAGATTGTCACACGAGCAGAACCATCACCTTGTCCTAATTCAATAGGTTCTTGTTACATTGTCAGCTTGAGATCCTAGGGGTATGTGGAGATGTGCCTATTTATTGCTGAAGGAGTTCACACACAATTTACGTCCTTCACATAACTTTGTCCTTAATAACTACCTTTGGAATCTATTTCAATTGTGCTTTTCCAACAATCACATGAGGCAGTGACTATTGTTTCTTCATATTAGAAGTAAAAGAAATGAGAAAGATCTAAAAAACGATTAATTGAGGTGCTCATAACTTAAAAATTGTGAAAAAGATAGCACCTAATCTAATCTCTTCAGCCACTGCTCCCCTGTTTTGGTCTAGCAGACTGAGCTGCTCTGTGCACGTGGATCTAGGGACCACCGGTAATCCAGCTGGGCCAGCTGGCCCATTCACACTTTGCACCGTTTAGCTCTTTACACTTTTTGAAGCCCTCTTCAGATATTTTATTTAATTTGACCATCAAAACATATTGCAACATCAGTAGGATAGACATTTCCTTTTACTAATCATGCATCGGTCTGAATGTTTTGTGTCCTCCCACAATTTATAGGTTGAAATCCTAACCTGTCAAGTGATGGAGATGGGCCACAGGAGGTGATTAAGTCATAAAGGCAGGAGCCTTATGAATGGGATTAGTGCCCTAAGGAAAGAGGCTCTGAAGAGCTCCTTCCCTCCCTTCTGCCAGGTGAGGACCCAGCCAGAGGTGAGAAGTCCTTTGGGAGAGCCTTCACCCAACCACACTAGCACCCAGATCTCAGACTTCCAGCCTCTAGAACTGTAAGGAACACCTTTTTGTTGTTTATAAACTAGCAAGTTTGTGGTATTTTTTATAGCAGCCTGAATGGACCAAGATGAACGATAGCACTGTACCATTCAGTAGCACTTCAAACTGTATGAAGCCCCTTTCTTTGCATTACCTTACTTAGGTCCCACTAAGGAGGAATATGAGGTAATATTATCCCCACTTTCTAGCTAACTGAAGCTCAGAGATGGACAGATCCAAAGTCACTCAGGTAGTGAGAGGAGACGTAGGACTTGAGAGCAACCTTCTGAGTCATAATCCAGTAATTTTCTGCCACTGTGCCACAACTATGTTCCAACATGAAGAGAAATTAAGAGTTTCTGACTAGGACTCCAAAAAGAAGTCCACGTGTGACTTTGTACTGAGGGGTCATTCTGCTTAGCTACTTTAGTTATCCCAGTGGGGCCAGGAGGGAATAGAACAGGGTCATGAGTCACACAAATAAGAGTAAGCACCTGCTCAGGCATAGGGCTAGGGCTCGAGCAGCTCTCTGTATGGATATCTGTGGTTCACTTGGGAACCAGTCCAAGGACGTTAGGAGCACCAGATAGGATGTAGGTTAATTCATTAATTAAAAGCTCAGAAGGAATCATTAGGTATTTGAGGTAGGAGACAATTAGGTTTAGGGTGGCTCCTATTATATAATAGAGGCCCAATGCACGAAATTCGTGCACAGGTAGGGTCCCTAGGCCTGGCCGGCAATCAGGGCCAATATGTGGGGTGACTGGTGGGATGATCGGGGGGGAGGGGAGTCCACTGGCACCCGCCTTGGCTGGCCTGGCACTGCCCACTCGCCAGCCCCGCCCCCCGCTGCCACTGCCAGTTGGGGCCTGCGGGCTGGGGGCAGCTCCTGTGTTGAGCGTCTGCCCCCTGGTAGTCATTGTGTGTCATAGTGACCAGTCGTTCTGCTGTTCAGTTGATTTGCATATTAGGCTTTTATTATAGTGTGTGTGTGTGTGTGTGTGTGTGTGTGTATGCTTGTTTTGGTTTTTTTACTGCTTTACTTCTTGCCTTAGTATATCCTATTTAATAAAGAGGTAATATGCAAATTGACCATCACTCCAACACACAAGATGGCCACCCCCATGTGGTCAAAGATGGCCAACCCCATGTGGACATAAGATGGCCACCACAAGATGGCCGGCAGGGGAGGGCAGTTGGGGGGACGACCAGGCCTGCAGGGGAGGGCAGTTGGGGAGAGGACCAAGCCTGCAGGGGAGGGCAGTTGGGGGCAACCAGGCCAGCAGGGGAGGGCAGTTAGTGGTGACCAGGCCTGCAGGGGAGGGAAGTTGGGGGTGACCAAGCCTGCAAGGGATAGCAATTAGGGGGACCAGGCCTGCAGGGGAGGACAGTTAGGGGCAACAAGGCCGGCAGGGAAGGGCAGTTAGGGGTGACAAGGCCAGCAGGGGAGGGCAGTTAGGGGCAATCAGGCCAGCAAGGGAGGGCAGTTGGGGGCGACCAGGCCTGCAGGGGAGGACAGTTAGGGGCAATCGGGCCAGCAGGGGAGCAGTTAGGCATAGATCAGGCTGGCAGGGGAGTGTTTATAGGGTGATCAGGCTGGCAGGCAGAAGTAGTTAGGGGCAATCAGGCAGGCAGGCGAGCGGTTGGGAGCTAGCAGTCCTGGGTTGTGAAAGGGATGTCCAACTGCCCAGTGGGATCAGGCCTAAACAGGCAGTCAGACATCCCTCGAGGGGTCCCAGATTGGAGAGGGTACAGGCTGGGCTGAGGGACACACACCCCCACACGAATTTCATGCACCAGGCCTCTAGTATTAAAGATAAGGTGTTCACCTTGTATGACCCAGGAGAACTGGGTTTCATAAATAACAGGACTCTAGCACCATACTTGACCCTTCAGCATGCTGCTGGGTTCCATGATGTTCCAGAGCCTGGCCCTGGGTTTATAGGGTGGAAAAAAAGAACCAAGAAAGGCAAGAGGGAAGGGCTGTGGGAGTGAGCGGGTGTCCAGAGAATCCTGTCCCTTCTGGTTCCTGGCTATGCTGAGGATGGTGCCCAGGAGAAAATTCAAGCCACCCCTGTCACGGACCCGTAACTCAGTTGGACAAAGCTCACTAAATCTGGCAGCTGTCACTTTACTTATATCAACACCAGGAACATGATCGATTCTGTCTCGCAGCCTGGACTCCAGGAGCCACACCAGGTGTTGCTGACACACGCAGGGAGCGCTCCTCCCGTCCATCCGGCCCGCGGCGTCTGCAATGCGAGCATTTCCAGGCCTTTTCCTCCAGGGCTGCAGGGATTTGCTGGGCCTCTGTTTGCTTTCATGCGGCTGTATTTGGGGGAAGCCTTCACGTGTGCTAAGCGGCATTGTGATAAATACTGGACTGTGGAACTGCACCGCGTCCCGGTGGGTGCTGAAGGTCGCAAGGAAGACACCAAAACCAGTAAACTCGGGGTTGTTTGGTCCTGAACTTGTAAATTCAAGCCATCTCGTGGTTGTGAAATGGGAAGTTTGTGGGGGAAAAAACAAATGCTTTGGTTATTACAGTGTTACTACATTCATAAAATATATTTCATTGGGGGGGAGTTTACACAGGGGGTAATGAGATTTTTGCTTTATACATTATTTATAACCGCTTAATCCAGGTACTGTGGGTTATTTTTTTTTTATTATTCCTTCGTTTTCACAGCTACAAAACGCTTCGGTGTTTCTAATTTATTTCTGCTTACAATACAGATGTTCTCAATTGTGTTTCTAACTACATTTCAACCGTTATGATCGCGTTTATTTGTCTGTGTCAGCGCACGAGCGGGGCCGAATGTGCAGTGCACAACAGTGAGGCCTCCAGAACCCTGTACACGGGCTCCCGCGCTCTCGTTCACAGCAAAGTAAAGCGCGCGCCCGGCACCGCCTTTACCGTCGGGGGCTTTCATCTTCGGAGGTTCCCCCGGAGTTGGGTGAGCAGAGCGACAGCCCTCTCCCGGTGCAGAAAGTTTGCACGCCTTAAATCAGCACTTTTCAAGATGCCCATTTGGAAGCAACATTTGGAGAACATTTGGGTTGTGTCCTCTAACTGAATTTCCAAGCTGTTGGTAACGGACCACAGAAAACGCAGTCTGTACTGAATCCTAAGAAAGCAAGAGTGTCAGAGCCTTGAAGGTCATGTGTAAATATTGACATTTTAATTTTATTAGCATACCAGAGTGGAGCCCTCCGGTTGCTTATCTTGCCATAAAAACCCACCCATTTGCACCGCCCCACAGACTGGGGGGCGGGGGGGGGGGGGGGGGGGGAACGGTCTGATGTGAGCAGCCGTGGATGCCCTTCCCTGTCTTCACTAACAAGGCTGAGTTTTGTTTGTGCAAAATCTGAGTCAGAGGGGCGTTCCTCCCCGCTCATCTCCACCACGGACTGATGCACCTGATTAGATAACAGAAATCTGTGGGCTGCATGTTCATGTACAGACATGAAAGCTAAGATGCAAAAACATTCAGGGAAAACAGCCTCCCACTCACTCACAGAGTCAAGTCAGGTGTCTCAAACCAAAGTTACTCGGGGAACCAATAACTGGCTAATCTGGCCACCAGACTCTTCTGTGTGTCCTCCGAAGCAGCATGTGGAAGACATGCGAGCACGTCCTCGGACTCTGTGTCCTTTTCACAAACCAGGACTCCACCCGCATGGCTTCATTTAGTCAGGGCCACATTATAAAGGTGAGTTGCAAGTGACAGCCCAAATTCCCCACCAAGAGCAGTAGTTAGGGCCCCCCGTGCACTTATCATGCTCACCAGGACATTTGAGTATTGACCTAAAAATGGCATTACTTTCTTGTACCACAGCAAAGATCCCCACTTCTTCAGAAGAGCCTGGCAGTTTGCTAACATGCTAGAATCATTTCCCTCCTGGGGCTCAGTGCATGGAAATGCAGGTCCAGCCAAAACAAGGGGCCAGTGAATGAAACATGGAGGAACCAGGGCCACTTTAAATGGTCTCTGGCCTAAAAGGTTTTTTCTAAGTGAAAAGGAGAAAACTGAACAGTGGAACAAAATGATCTTTTAATGCTCTATAACTCAAGCTCTCTGACTTACCTCCAAAAGGGGGAAAATGGTATAAAAGACAGACACCATTTTCTGCCTTCTTCCTTTGAGTTTTTAAAAGTGCTCCTCAAACATAAATGACCTAGCCCAAATAAATGTCATGATTTACAACTCACACTAGAGTTGCAAAGCTCATCACCCTTCTCTACTCTAGCTCTAAAAATCTTGACTAGTGCAACTGTTGAAACAGTGCAATAGATTAAAGCAACTCTCAAACATGCGATATTTGTTCTGAAGCCGTACTGCGTGGGCAGAGTCAGCCCATTCAAAATTCCCTCGTGGGCAAATTGTGTGCCCAGTGGCCCTCCCCTGCGCTCTCTGTGCTTTCCTCTGGCTCCTTGGCAACCTCCTCCTCATTTCACTGGGCAACTTCAAGGTTCTTCCCGCTCTGCTAGTCCCTTTAGCCCTTGGAAAACAACGCCAATAACTACCTTAGTATATTTGCCTGTGTGAATTAAGTTTGTGTTTTGCCCGAACCAAGAGAATTTCAATTTTAAAGAAAGATAGGAAAGTCAAAGGAATGAAGTTTTAGAGGTGGAATGTCAGACACCTGAATGAAATATAATTGGGGGCAGGGAAAAGTATTCACAGCTTCTGTAAAGTAGATAAGCCAGTCAAGTCAGTCAGTACCTTCAGGCAGACCTGGTAAATTTCAGGATGGGACACTCCCCCAACACCCCCCCCCCCCCCCCCCACACACACACACACGTTCCCACTGTGAATTTTTAGCAGAGTGCATATCTCTACCTACCTACTCAGAATCTAAATTGCTTCTACTTAACCTAATACCTGATACCTGAATACCTGAACTAAATTAACAGATTTTGGCTGTTCTGGTTATTCTCAAGATCCTGTTGCCTTCCAGTCCCCCAGAGAACAACCCCCCCCCCCCCCTCAAAAAAAAAAAAGAAAAAAGAATAGAGCAGTGTTTAAAAATATTTCTAGAATAAATAAAGGGTATGATAGTTTCTTTACAACATCTAAGTTAAATTTCCACAATTCATTGTCTTCATAAATAATTTGGTTACTCTGGTTAGCCCTGATGTGTTTCAGCCTGAAGTCTATGGTGCCTTCTTTCCGGTTTGGTCTCCTCCACACACTTGAACCTATAGAGGTGGGAGGGGAAAACAAGATGACTTGTTTTATTTGAGCTTGTGAAAATGATGGCTTGTATCAAGTTCAATGTCGTAAGTTTTCTTCCACAAGAAGGAAGAGTATACTTCCCAGTGAGCGGTAGTTCTTTATTACATAGAAATGGTTCCTAATTCTCAGCAGATAGAGCATTTGAGAAAACAGGAGTATTCTCCCAAGTCACAAAGAATAATGTGATGGTCAATATGATTGACTGTTGTAAGCTTTCATAGCTCGTTTTAGACTGAGACCCTGAAATACGGGGAAAGAACAGTGCCTGCTGGCCAGGGGAAGCCATTGCTCGGAGAAGTAGCATAAACATCCTGAAAGGCTGCCAGGTGCAACCACCATTTTCAATACTATTATTAAAAATAATAAGGTAATAAGAATAGGTCACTTAGGCTGTATTTACTGGATTTGGAAAACACACACCCCCTCTCCCCAAAAAAGGGGAAATTTTTCATTTTCTAGGAAGTTTGAAATCTATAATTGTCCAGCATCATTTCTGGTCATGTAGCAAAAAATTATTTTTATTTTCATCTGGATTAGTGTATCTCAGTCAATGCACACATCAGAAGCACCTGGGGAGTAACAATGAGTTTTTGTTTGCTTGTTTGTTTATTTGCTTGCTTGCCTATTTGTTTTCAAAATATGTTTTAGTACTCCACCACAAATCTATACTGAAATTGAATTTCATCGTCTGTGTCAACGAAATGTGTACCTTGAAAAATTCCCCAAGTAAACTCTAAGATTGATCCCCAATTCAGCGACACAAGCATAAACAGTTTAACGCTACCTTTGAATGTTGGGATGACCAATTTTCAGATTTAAAACCCATACTTTCTTAATTTGGTACATGGGGCCAAGGGAAGGAGAGAGAATTAAAACGCTGAAACAACTGTGACAAAAATGCACACAAGATTAAGGAATTTAGAACCCAAAATAAAAAGAGCACAGAACTCTTCCTTCCCTTGTCTTCTTCTATTCTGTCCTCTCCTACTCTTCTCTCAGGATGGCCCCAGGCCCGTCTCTCTGTGCCGACTCTGAAATGGCTTTCACTCTGGTTCTCCTACCCTCTCCCCCTGCATCGTTGCCTAAGTGATCTCACCTATCTCCTTGGCCCCTCATACATTTGACTCTGAAATTAGTCTATTCAGGCTGCTGTAACAAAGTACCGCAGACTGGGTGGCTTAAACAACAGACATTTCTTTTCTCACAGTCCTGGAAGCTACAAGTCCAAGTGAGATGTTGGCAGGCCTCGCTCATTGGCTTCTAGATGGCCATCTTCTCCCCAGGTCTTCGCATGGTCTTCCCTCTGTGCGTCTTCAGGTCCTCGGGCCTAACTTAATAATCCCGTTTTAATTTATTACCTCTCTCAAGACTCTATCTCCAAGCGCAGTCACATTCTAAAGAAATGAGGGGTTAGATCCTAAGCATATGAATTTGGGGGGAATGGAATTCAAGCCATAACAACTCTAAGCTCTATAACTCTGCATGGTGACTGGCTTATGTCTTTGAAGAACTCTTACATGAAGACAAGGGACAAGAGATCTGTGTTGCTTAAGAGATTAAAAAAAAAAAAATCAAAGGTTGAAAGTTTCAGCCTGACATAAAGGCAGAATATGTGACATGATAGGGGTCTAGGTATAAGGGCTGCATCCCCTGACCATGTGTCCCTACGTCGCAAAAAGGGCTCAATGGAGGCTGACTGGGTGGCCATTGGGCCTGCCTTCAGGGAAGTCTAACATGGACCTCCCTGGTCTCTTTTCTGTTTTCAATTTGATTATTTTAATGAAGGAACATAAACTCACAGGGATTAAATTAAGATGACCAAAATAAAGCAGTAGAAAATCTGAAAAGCATATGCATAAATGTGTCTATAAATGTAGCATAACCAGATATGACAACAACGATTTTTTTGGAACTCATATCCTCCCTGGAGTAACACAATGGCAAACAAAGAGGCGGGGTGAGCCATTACAAACTGAGGGTGTTGAGGCTAGGGTAAATCTGGCAGGTAAGAGCAAGCTAGACTAACTCAGAAGTATCTCTCCCAGGAGAAAATTATCATTCAACTAGATGTCCGTGACAGTTTAAATGGAGGTTTTGCCAAAGGAATCACAAAGGTCACAATCCAGGTGATTTGACACACAAATCTGCTCTAAGCATCGACTTACAAGGCATGTGCACAAAAGTCACTCCAGAGGCCAGCTGGTGACATGTGTCAGCATCAATGAGCCTGTTGCTGGAAGACCCTGACTCCAAGTCCAATGCTTCTGTATACTAGTCAGGCGACCTAAGGTATGACCTTGTCTTCTCTGAGCCTCAATGTCCTCATCTGTAAAATAGGAATAATATTATCTATCTTGACAGCAAGTTGTGAAATTTGATGAATTCGTGTAATTTAACTGAATTTAACCATAAATTTAATTCAGTTTAACCGTGAGTTGTAGCACATTATTTTATTATATGGTTAGTAGCATGTTCTCCTGACCCACGGCAACTGCCAATACTGTATATTATAAATGCAAGTGATCTCCCTAGAAGATGGGACGTGCAAGGCTGTAAGGGGCACTCTTTGACAATCCAACTCGTTTGGAAAGATGCAGATTTCCTAGTCACAACAGGGGGGAAAAAGTAAAGATATTCATATTCCGAAAGACGGCAAGGAGACAGAAATGAAAGCCAGAAGCTGAAGAATGTGAGAAAGTGAAGAAAGTCCACACAACAGAAGGGTAAGTGGCCTTGAGATTCTTCCCAGACTCTTAGAAGAAGCATCTCATGCTTCATACAGCACTGTGAGGCTTTGCAGTGTTTACCTAGCCTGGGTTCCCTGGGCAGCATCCAGGGGTGACTTGGGGTTTCTTTAACATCCCTATCTGTTATCTCTATCCACCCACCTCCAAAGTAAGTATTCAAGCTAAGTGAAAAAGTGCTTTCTAGGCCCCTGATCCTCCCCCATTTCCAGATTGCCACTGTAAACCCCTCTGTCTAGGAATTTGGGATTTGCCAATTGCCCAGAAGGATGAGCGCTATGCAGTGTGACAGTGTGAAGTCCCCGCTGAGCTGTGTGAAGCTGGCACATGTAGAATTGCCTTGTTTATCAGTGGTCTTCTCCTGGCACATTTTAGCTCAGATGCAAGGGAGGGCCCATGAGGCTTCTCACCCACCTCATCAACCTACCATTGCTTCTTCCTTTTACATGTGAACAAGTGAAAAAGCCAAAACCCAAATCTGAAATATATTTCTAGTGATAGTCCTAAGAACGAAACTGACACATTTGTGGGAATTTTGAAATTCTGATCTCTTTTTATGCGCGGCTTATTACTGTCACGGAGTAAGAAGCAGGACCGTTGTTTTTTGTTTTTTTGTGCGGGTTTTTTTTTCAGGTTATTATCACCTGCCCTTGAGCTGCTGGACTCACCTGCTGCATCTCTGGATCACACCCAGTCAATTGTGTACCCATGGCCACAGGCAATCTGTTGGCTCTCCACTCACAGCCTGACTCACTCCAATCCAGGAAAATACTTGAATCGGTGAGGGACAACTAAATATAAGTGAGGGACGCTGTCATATTGTGAACTACACTATTTCTCTCTTTACTAAGAAGGGTACTTGTAACCTGATCAGTAGAGTATGTGAAGCACTCTCTTTTATAATAGTTTTGTAGGAATCAATACAGTGTAACCAAATTGGTGTCAATAGGTTAGATTCCTTATTTGTCATTATTGAGGCTTTTCATTTCTTCATTGAAAAACTATTGGTTTACATCATGCCATTTGACTTTTGGCTCAAGAGCCTTCAAAGAAACTGATTTTTTAAATGCATCCTTGAAAGCCTGATAGTCTCACAGTTGGAAAGTCTAAGTCAAGACTGCATGGCAGACTAAAGATGGGTAATATGGAAAGGTTTCAGGGTAACTAAAGACAATAATATCAAGTATACAAATATATGTTTGCCAAAAGCCATAGAGCAAATGGAGCAACCAGTAATAAAAAGTGGGCAAATACATTTTGACTTAAATTTTAAAAAGTACCCAGAGTCCCAATATCTTTCCCATTTAAAAAAAAAAAAATGTGCAGCCACTATTCAGAGGGAAAATGTGTGTGTGTGTGTGTGCATAGTACATTAAGACAAGTGTTCTACTTCAGTTTCTGAGCCTCATAATCTTCATCATCTTTCCATTTGTGCAAGGTTTCACAGTCTACAAAGCACTTTCACAAATATTATTTGTTCATCCAACATTTATTTAGTTCTTCCTGTCTGCTAAGCATTTTGCTAAACACTAGAGACACAAATATGAAGAAATAATACTTACCTGCAGGAAGTCCATAGAAGCAATCTCCTACCCTGAACAAATTTAAGGAAGGGAAAGTCTTTGCAAAGGTCAGAATGGGACAATGATTTTTTTTTAAGTTTTTGTTTGTTTGTTTGTTTAATCCTCACCGAAGGATATTTTTCCATTGATTTTTAGAGAGAGTGGAAGAGAGAAATATCGATGTGAGAGTGGAAAGACAGAGAGAGTGGAAAGACAGAGAGAAATGCTGATGTGAGAGAAACACATCGACTGGTTGCCTCCTGCACAAGCCCCAACCAGGGTCCGGGCTGGAGAAGAGCCTACAACTGAGGTACGTGCCAGTTGACCGAAATCGAACCCAGGACCTTTCAGTCTGCAAGCCGACACTCTATCCACTGAGCCAAACAGGCTAGGGCTGGACAATGATTTTTTTTAACATGCATTTTTTCCCCTACAATTTCGAAATCCTAGTAATGACCAAAGAAAAAGAAAAATCACCAATTTCACAATATTTTGAGAGATCCATTTCACCGCTTCTCATTCATTAGACTGTTGCTAATCATTTCGGCCCAGGCCAAAAGCAGACCCCCAGCTCCCTGCCCAGGTGATCAATCGCAGGGGGTCCGCTGGTATACCAGGCCGAAGCAACTCCCAGCTCCCTGGGATCGATTGCAGGGGGTCCGCTCGTGCACCAGGCCGAAGAAACCCCCAGCTCCCTGCAATCGATGTCAGGGGTCTGCTCGTGCACCAGGCCAAAAGACTCCGGAGGCTTTTGGCCTGGAGCCGGAGCGGACCCCCAACTGCCCGCTTCTGATGGCCGGGGAGCTGGGAGTCCGCTCGTGTACCAGGCCAAAAGCCTCCGGGGGCAGGCCAAAAGCCTGGCCGGGGAGCTGGGGGTCCGCTCGTGCACCAGGCCTTTTGGCCTGGAGCCGGAGCGGACCCCCAGCTTCCTGCTTCCAATGGCCGGGGCAGCTCTCAACGGCTGGATAGGCCACCCCAAGTCCCGTCCCCCAGCCTTCCGCCGGCCCAATCGTGGGCATAGCAGAGTGATGGTTATTTACATATTACCTTTTTATTAGGTAGGATAGCCCGGTGCATGAATTCGTGCATGGGTGGGGTCCAGCCAGCCTGGCCAGGGGGAGGGGACATAGGTCGTTGGCCGGCCTGCCTGCTGGTCGAACTCCTGGTTGAGGGGACAATTTGCATATTAGCCTTTTATTATATAGGATATACACTGAGTGGCCAGATTATTATGCGTTCAGAGATCATCATAATCTGGCCACTCAGTGTATATAAAAAATAAAATTAAAACCAAATAACAATCACCTATGATGAGTCATGCACTGTGATAGTAATTACAAGAAATAAGTAAAAACATACCCCTGACCACAAGAAGCCCATGAGAGGAAAAATACCTATAAAAAAACCTAAGTAAAATCCACAATAAAGGCAAGGGCAGTGCCCTAGGGTAGACTTTTCTAACCTAGCTAAACTTCCCAATCTTCTCACTAATATCCTCTCTATGCTACAAGTGGTGGGCACTATGTCCTGTTTTTATTTAAATTCTTGAGAAGTCTAGAATGACTTATGAAAATATGCCATCTGAGCTCTTTAGAAAACAATCCAGCTTAATTTTGCTGAAACAAGAAATCACTTCAAATTAATCTTATTTTGGTGGGAATATTAAATTAGATGACTAGACAGAGCTAGTGAATCTTGACTTGAACAAGAATCTTGAGAAGATCTCAAAATTTCCTGGTGATCAAGTTCAAAAATAATTTGTAACAAATGATACTCTAACCAGATGAATTCAAAATAACTAAACTATGATGCTCCATGGGTGCTAGTCAACCCTGAGGAAATTTTCTAAAGATATTCTTCAGGCCTGTGCCCTTAGCCCTGTATTATCCAACATGTTACACAATTGGATGAAGACATAGGAATTGTGTTCTATCAAAACTTCAATGAAGTAATAAAATCTCAAAATGTGGCAAATAACTGGCACTGTGCCTGGCCCATGATAAATATATTTTTAAAAGTTTCTTGAATGAATGCATTGCATAGACTTGAAAGAAGAGCTAACATTAAAATGATTACATAAGTGTAAGGTTCTGCATCATAGTACAATGGAGGAGGAAAGATTTGACTGTGCAGTTTGATTGGGTAACCATTTCTCTCCCTCAAAAAATGGTAAAACATAAACAGAAAAGTATAATACTCTAATTGGTTGCATCAATAGATGTATATAACCTAGAAAGAAGGAGAATTTACTGTCTATATCTGGAGCATTTTGTTCAATTCTGAATGCTACGCACTGAACTGACTTAGAGAAAAATAGAATGGGAGTAGGCTAAACATTATGTCATGTGAGAAATAATTTATTATGTGTGATTATCATCATAATCATAAAAAGAAAGTGCCAAGTGTTTCACATGCATTTTCTCATTTAGTTCTCTCAACATTTTGCCTGTGAGGCAAATACTATGCTTATCTCCATTTCACAAGTAAGAATATAAAGGCTGAGAGAGGCTAGGCAATTTGCCCAAAGTCAGAGAGGTGAGAGGTGGGGACAGCCATGAATCTCAAGAAGGCTTTTCTGGTTCTAGAGCCACACACTTAAGAAGGGGAGACAAATAATACAAAGACACAGGACTGGAGCACATTCATACTGGTTTCAAGAAAGCACTAGGACCAAAGAATGGAAGTTACTGGGACAATTGGCTCATTACATATTTTTTTAAATATAATAATTATTTTAGGTGTCTCACACAGATTCCCTCCCATGCTTTTCCACACCATTTCAAACCAAATTGACCATTTCCTTGAATGGGAGCGATTATACTAATTGCCAAGAATTTTTTTGTTGTCTGTCTACAAGGGCCCACAGTTCACATTTTTAGGGTGGTGTGTTTCTATTGGCCACATTTCTATGTCTCTATTTCTGTTCCTATTAACTACTGCACAGATCTGAGTAATGCAAGTATCAGAGATGTTTAGCTTTGACTTTACAAAATAGACGTGCTCCAGCTGCCCTTGAAAGCCAGAAATTGCTCCTTCCCTCAGTGACACCTTGAAGCCAGGAGGGGAGATGAACAAGTCACCCTAGGTTTTGAAAAGAAGCAATCCATTTCCAAATTGCAATCTACTTGAAATAATCTCCCCAATTACATGGAAGTAATTTACTCTATATTTACTTTCTGCTTTGGACTATCAAATATCTCTTCCTCTCATCCCTGGGGGCAGCAGCTGGGATTAAAACTTCCACTACCCGCCTGGCTGGGGAGGTTTATTATTTAACCCTTCCCAGCCCACCTAGGAGCAGACAAGGTTTGCATCAGATGATGACTGAAGTCCTCTCTCGCCCTAAAACTTACTACTGCTGTATTGACCTTATTCATCTTAGAGCTTACCTATTTGTAAAACTGTTTATGACTTTCAATACAAATTCTTTCTCCGGCACTGAGGCTGACCTATGTAAAGCTAAGCATTGAAAAGTAAAACAATCAAGTAACGAGTCTACCCATGCAATGCCAAACAGACAAGGGCCTGTACTGTGGGCTACAAGGTCGGGCAAAGCTCAAGTGGCACTAAACCTAGAGGCCCCTCTCAGCTGGTCAACGTCCCACTTTCCACCCTAATGATAGTGGCCGCTTAAGCTCAGAGAAGGGAACATTTTTATTGCTAATTCCCTGTCCTGGGTGTATCCCTCCAAACCCCTGGGCACACTCCTGCTCAAGTGCCCCTTGGCCCCTCACACCCTAGAACCATGGCTGAGCAAGACTTTTCGTCTTTAATAGCACACTTTAGATTTTAAAGCTGTTTTAGGCTGACAGAAACATTGAGCAGAAAGTACAGAGTTCCCCTAGAGTCTTTCCCTGCTCACCCCACTCCCACAATTTCCCCCACTGGCATTGAGCTTGACTTTTTGGTAGATCAGCAGGCAGTGCAGTTCTTAAGTTCCCTGTCTTTGCGATGACAAAGAACTGTGGTCAGGCTCATCCCTGTTCCAAATAGAACACACTCATCCCGGAGGCCTGGGCAGCTGCGAGGAGCAGCTACTCCGGGCCTGAGCTGAGCATTCTGCAACAGCACCGACCTGGCCCACAGGCAATCTCCCGGCCACGCAAACCAGACAGGGCGCAGGAGGGCGGAGTGGGCTCTGGCAAGAGCCTGAGGACCTCGGGTTTCAACAGGGTATTTTGAAGAGATTGCTGGCGACGTTATCTTCTTTAATTACACTGGGATCATCCTTACACGGGTAAACTATTTATTAAAAACAATTCGGCAGACGTCACGGTGCAGTTACGGGGCAAGCTGCCCCCACAAATCTCTCTGTCCAACTTCGCTTTTCCTGGATGCATCTCTCTCCAGTGCCTGGTTCTTTTTCTGCACTCTTTTAATTGCTAACGAATTAAACTTTCCGAGGAGATAAGAATAATGTTGTTGTGTTTGCACACAGACTGCATGACTAACAAGGATGATATAAATAAAACCATTCAGAGCTTTATCTGCGGGTGGACGAACAGTGCCTCTGTTCAAGTGCAGCCTGGGACGGCTCCCACACAAGATTAGGTTGTTATTGCGGAAGCCGAGGCTTGCACACTGTTAAAAGCCCCAGCTAATACGTTCACTTAAGACATTATGCCTAATTATGCTATTTGTCAGTAGGGGAACCTGTTCCCCAAACCTTAAACCATCCTGAGGCACCGGTGTGAGTCTGAGCTCTGTAAACATGCCAAGTAGACTCCGTAGGGTTCTGAGCTAACTGTGCTCCATGGTTGTTACGAAAATGGGCAAAACCTAGTCCTTGTGCATTCCGTCCCCCCAGGATGGTGTGTATTTCTTCTTGGTCCTGCAGCTATCACAACAAATAAATGTGAGGGGAACTGTTTGTGCTTTTATTTTTGGAAACTTGCTGCAATATCTGCAAGCAGCATCTATGAAATACAGAGCGCTCTGTCCACCAAGTTGCTCGGGGTGCGGTGGGGAGGTTTTATGGGCTTGTTTCAAATCCAAAAAAGGGCTGCCTTTGGGGATGTCATGGTCAGCATGGTTACTCTAACTAACAATACTGTATTGTATATTTAAAAGTTGCTAAAAGATTGAATCTTAAAAGTTTTATAACAAGAAGAGAATTTTTTTTTGGTAAGTATGATGACAGATGCAGACTAGACTTGTTGTGGTGATCATTTCACAATATATTCAAATAAGGAACATGATGTTGTAAACCTGAAACTAATATGTTAGATGTCAATTATCTCTCAGTTAAAAAGAAAAGGATTCCCTTAATGACCAGGAAAAATAACCGATGTCTGGAGTTCTGAGTCATGGTTTGGTCTTGGCTCTTGATAATAATGTTGTTGGGAGAGTCGAGCAGTGTGTGGTTAGTATTCCTTGTCTGTAAGAAGGCGCGGTGTGCTATGATAAGAACACTAAACATTGTTTTGGCTGTGTGTTGAGTGCACAGAATCCTTTGGTGATGTAAGAGCATACAGTGTGTGTGTGTGTGTGTGTGTGTGTGTATGTGTGTGTGTGTGTGTGTCTTCCTCCCTGACCCAATCCCCTCATTGATGCAGGGGGAAAAGGTCAAGTCAGCCAGGGTAGAAATCTGATGCACTTGTAACCCATCAAAATACCTTTGTCTGAAGTGCCCTTTCTATCTAAATTTTGGCTACATTACAAAATATTTCCTCAGGTTCTAGTTACCATCTCCTGGCCATACCTAGCTCAAACTTTTACACTTACCATTCATAGAACCCAAATTAGGAATTGTTTTATATGTGTTTCTTTGCCTTCTCAAGTACATTTCAACCTCTGATTTAAGGTCTTATAATTGTGTCTTAACATTCCTTTTGTATTCTTCACAGTGAGCAGTCAGGAAAACTGTAGGCATTCAATTAAAAAGATGGATAGTTGATACCTAGATTTCTCTAACCATCTTCCCCTATTTCATAACATGAGTAACTCCACATTTACCCATAAGCAGGCATTTAACAATTGGAAGACAGTGTGAAATATAGGAAAGAGCAAGGATGTTAAAGTCAAACAGATTCAAGTTCAAGTCCCAATTCAACTACCCTGGCTGCTTAATCTTAGGGTAGGTTAACTTTTCTGAACTTCAGGTTCCTAAAATGCAAAATGAGAACCAATAATACAAATTTTCTCTCTATTTAGGAGATGTTTACATGAGTCTGTTTTTGAAAAATGCCAGGCACAGAGCTTGGCATGTATTAAGGACCAAAACATGCTATGTTTTGTCCTTCCCTCTATTCTAACTCCTCTCTCCTTCCTCACCACTTCATACCAGGCAAAATTTGGCCAAAACCATGAAGACATTTAAAACTTCTTCACCTGTGTGCTTTTGGGTGCAGAAAGCACTATATAGTTCTCCAGCACCCAACCTAAAGCTTAGTGAGTGCCTACATTGTGCTTGTCACACATAGCTCATCCCAAGGGAAATGGTGGTTTATCTAATTTTTCATTATTGTTATGAGGGCAAAAATGTGATCTTTGAATTCTATAGCTCTCAAAAACAAGCTACTCTACATTTGACTGCCCTTCGTTCATTCAACTTGAATGTGATGTCCAGGGAGAAATCAGTCCATTCTTCCACCCACAGAAAGGGTTAAACATGCCCACTACAAATGGTCTCAGTGTTCTAACTCCAAATGCCATGGAAACATGTCCTAGAGAAGCTGAAGGCCATTGCATTACACAATTACCTATTTACTGGAGACAGTATATTTAATAACTAATCAGCTAATCTAATACTACTGAAGAATATCGGACTGAAAGGTCAAGTGTTTAAGATTAGGGAGAAAGAGGCCTTAAAAGTACATTTAAAAGAGCCTCACAGATCAACAAGTCAGGCGTAGCTCCTCCCATGCTACCACTGCTCCCAGGCCTTTAAAGGGCCTTGAAATGTGGCTCTCTTTCAAACTCGGGGTAGTTATTATAGTTTCTACTCATAGGGGTTTTGTTCCAAGAGGTCTCTTAGTTTAAGATGATTATTTCACTTTGTGTAATGCATATTAGCTCTATGAAGAAAAATGTCACACCAGGACCTTTTCCCTAGGGATTTTCTTGCGACCAGTTCTGTTAGCTTCCATTGCAGTTCACTCTTCTGGACCTCTTTCTCTGAGACCTAGGTGGCCATCATTCATAAAGATCCTCATGGTGCAAATGCATATTGTAAGTTTCTAGAAACCTCATATTGAAAACTCATCCTTTATTTCTCATTTTTGAAAGCCTGAATGGACCCTCTTCCCCATTTTTTTTTAATAAAGGAAAAATCTTTTCACATTTCAAATTTTGTAGATGAAAGTTCTTTAAAGAATCTCTGATATCTGATGATGCAAACATGGCCAGCAAAACATTACTTTTATTTCAGACTTTTTAGTCCTTTTTCTTAATGTTTTCTTAAGTTGTTCTCACTTTATCTCCTGGTGACTTCAAATCTTGGTTCTTTGCTCACAATTTCTCAGAGCAGAGCATCTTTGGAGAAAGAGCTAGATATCTCCTCCCGTTCCAGGAAAACCAAATCATGGAAATACTGTAACTTTCAGGATAGAATGGGTTATGCTGAGGTAACAAGTTACCCCTGACATGCCAGTGGATTATCAAGACCAAAGTTTTGCTTCTGTACATGTTCATTATAGCTTAGTGAGATACTCTCTTCATATGTTTACTCAGAGACTCCAGTTGAAGGAGCTTACACTCTCTAGTTATATCTTCACAGCAGAAGGAAGAGGAGGCAAGAAATATCTGATCTGCATCCTGCTATGTCTTGACCCAGAATGGACATCATCCTGCTTCAGCTTACAACCCATTAGCTAGAACTAGTCACAGGTGCCTCTAAGTGTCAGGAAATATGGTCTTCTCTATGTACAAAAATAAGAGAAGAACCAGATATTTGTGAGAACCAGAAATGTCTAACACACACACACACACACACACACACACACACACACACACACACACACATATCACCACTGTCTAAGCTTTTATGCCTCAAGAAGAGTGAAGCCAGCAGAAAAGAGTGAGCAGAAAGGAAATCTCCAAGCCCTATGGATGTAGAATGGTCAAAACAGAATTAAAATACTCACTGTGTGCTTTTGTCAAGATGAATGTGAAAATTTATATTCTTTTTTTTTAATTCCTTGATTTTTAAAAATATTTTGTTGTAAGATATTTTGTCAAGTTTTTATATTTTAGGTTAAAAAAAAAAGAATTTCTAAGGAGAGAAAGATTGGCATTCACTAATTTAAAAGTGTATAGTCAGTTACCACTTGCTTCACATCAAATTCACTAGCAAATCCAACTTCTTGAGTGGGAGTTTGAGCTCTTTAGTTTACGTATTTTCATCAGTTTCTTTGACTTGTTTCTCTTTGTTCAAAAGACAGGTTAATACTCAAAATAGTACCTAGCACAGTGCCTGAAATATAGTGGATGCTTAGTGTATGTCACAATGCTAAAGAATAACAAATGAATAAGTGTGAAATTACAAGAATCTATACCAAGAGTATTTATACTCATTTCTAGACGTATTTCAGTGCCACAACAATAAAATCCAAAATCAGTGTGTCTTACTAATTGCATATGATAAGTAATGTCAAAGGCAGTAGTGAATCCATTAAAAAAATAATTAAGAAAAGGACAGGAACTTTCTCTGTTTTTCTCCAATTCTGCTTCTTGCACAACAGATTCTGATGATAGTTTTCATTTTTCAAGGAGGCAATGTCACCCTGCCTTATACCAGGGCACACAACTCTGCCATCCTCATTGCCTGTCTGAAGGGGAGAGGTCGCCAATCTTCCTTGGAACATGAGGTGCTGTTGAAAATAACAGTGAACGTAGAGCATCTCTTAATAGAAGAAAATGCTGACCAGAATTGTGCAATGAGAGTCCTCTGTGTTAGAGGACCCTGACATATAATGCATCCATTCTCTGCTACTTATATAACAGCAAAGTTGTGTCAAAAAAGAAGCCAATATGAGGCTGAAAGCTCTCCATTGCAACTGGGCTTTTTCTTGTGCATAAAAGTAAATAATACCTAACATGTACTGTGTACTGCTTTGTGCCAGGCAACGTGCTAAGCACGTTACATCTATTACGCTTCTCCAAAGTGGGGTCTTACACCCCAGGAGTTCTGCAAGATGGAAAGAAAGTATTAAAATATTTAGTTCTGTTTATTTTGTAATTTCATTATTCAATTTCCATTTGTGTATTTGATAATTTACATGAGATAGAGTACAATGGTATCTGAATAAAAAACAAATATATATTCATACACATATGTTGAGAGCACATCAATGGCAGTTTGCTCAGTTGTTTTTTTTAACTGATGAGATAGGATGATGATGATTATGATGATGATGATGATGATGATGATGATGATGATGATGATGATTCCTGTCTATTGATAAGGAAACTGAAGCTTCAAAAGATTAAAATGACTTGTCCAAAATGTCAAAGTTAGTAAAAGGCAGAGCTGGGACCAAAGTCTAAATAGTCTGATGGAATCATTAAAGGAATTTCTGGTGTTCAAAGACTGGTACTTGAAAACCAAGTTCATTTGTGCCTGCAGAAATGCCAACCTCTGGGGTAGAAGAAACTCCATACTTTGATCATCTTCCACAGTAAATTTAGGAGGAAAAGAAGAAGAAAAGAAACTGAGGCTACCAGAGCCAGACAGACATTAGGTAGTAAATGCAAAATAATTTATAAGAAAGTGAAAATCAAAGGGAAATGTCACAACGTTTGGTAGGACACCCTCTTCCTCACCCATCCCCATAACATCTTCCTACGGAAATCAGATTCCAGGCACAGGCAGTCCATTGTTTGTACATGTGGTTCCTAGTGCCAGGGAATTGAGAGGCAATCAACAGGAATTGAGACACTCAGAGCTCTGTCTTCTGCTGATTGAGCGCTGAGGGGTATGTATCCCCAGGGGGTCCCTCAAAGCTACACCCACGGGAGAAACATTTTATGTTGATCAAAATATTTGGAGCTATGTCACTTTTTGTAGTTGTTATCTTCAAATTTCTTACCTAGTAATGAGTGATCCTCGTAAGTGTTAAACTGAAAAGCACTAGACTCTCTATGGGACATTCATTATAGAAGCTTTGAAGCTTAGGAAGAAGTTTGGAGCTTGGGGGGTCGGTTTTAAACCAACTCCATATTGTACACATTTTTTAAAGTGCATTGGAATTCTTTATAGGTAACCAAGTTTCTCAGGATATCTTTGAGGCTGGGATAAAGATTTAATTTTTTTAAAAAAATCACTATCAAAACCCTTTGTGCAGCACTTGCATAAGTTCTCAAACAATGGGACTGTTTTCATGTAAATTTCTTTTCAGGGCGATTCCTGCTTTTTGAAAGCAGTGTAACTGTAGCTGAGTTATATAAAGCAACATTTTATTGCCTCCTGGGGAAGATGCTTTGTACTAATGATCTGAAAACTGGTGTTTCGTGCCTGGTATTAGCTGATCTGTGGTCCAAAATGTGAGGGGAAAGAGGGGCCTTTATCTTTTAGTTAATTACTTCTGTCAAAGAAGGCGGGAGCCCTTCCCAGCACTTCCTGGGTCCCCAGAATCCAGAATCCACCTGCAAACCTCCATGAAGCAGTTGACCCCATCCCAAGAGTGGCCGCGGGAGAAAAAGGAAAGTAATCACTAATACAGTGGTTTCAGTGAGAAATCGCTCTGTGTTTCAGCAATCTGACTCTCTTCTCTCACCGCCCTTGTCACCTTGCTGGCTAAGAAAAGGGAGACCAGAAATCAACAGGCTGTGTAAAAAAGGTGAGGTTAGCTGCAACTGCAGGAATAGAATTGACTGTCCGTTGGGAACAAAGCTTTTCCTCCTCTGAGACTTCACTGTGAAAAAGGATCAACTCTGCCCATTTTGAGTTTTTTCCCCCCAGATAGTTCTATCTGAAAATTATAGTAAATCAATTAATCAGCCTTTCTTCCCTCTGTCCCCATCTCTTTTCTTAAGTCTCCAGGACTCCTGGGTTCTCTGATTCCTGAGTATGAGGACAGTTCAACTTACTACAATAGGATTTTTCATGGTGGCTTTCCCAAACTCCATGTGAACGCCTCTATACAGTTGCAGAGAACAGGGTTCCCGGACAGGATTTGAGTTTCAAAGAGAAAAAAAAACTCATAGCAGTTTAGATTACCCTCCGTCCTTGATGCACACTGCACAAAAATGTCAGTCCTGATGGCCAAGTTCAGGGTAGAACAGGCAGCTAATTTAATCATTGGCCATGAAATACCAGTTATCTTCATCTTAGGCACAGTCCTAAGTCAGGGGCGGACTTTTGTGTCATTGAATACTGACCCTACCAGAAAAAATTCAAGGATTTTGCTGTTTAGCAAATATGATTAGAAATGAAATGTTTCTATTAAAAATATATATCTTTTATACGTTATTCAGGCACTGCGAGTTTTCTCCTCACTGCTTACAGAACTACCAGGGCCATCACCCCAGCACCGCCACACATCCCTCCATTCCACCCTTGCTTTTTACTTCTCTATGGCCAAAGGAAGCCTTCTGTTTCTGGGGACTCCGTTTGGGCACTCAGGAAGGTGGACGCGTACTCTAAGGGACTGGGCAGTGGGCAATAGCGAACTGGCATGGGCAAGCGTAACATTCTGTTTTTGCGTCTTTCTTTATGTTCCTGGTACCTGATGGATTACAACAAGGCCAAGATGTCTTCATTTTCTGTCACAGCGAGGCCTCAGTGACAGGGTGATGAGGCCCTGGACTTCCGCGGCCAGCCGGTCAGGATGCATCAACAGCTGCGGCAAGCAGGGCCGGGCGGGAAATGGGAGGTGACTGAAGCCAAGGAGGCCCAGCCTGCAGCTCCGAGGAGCGGGATTGCAGCGAGAGGCCGGCCCGAGGAAACCCCAGCAGCAAGGGAAAAACAGATTGACTCTCAGTGACTCATTTAGCTCCTGGATTGGACAGATCTCTCCCCTGCTGGCAATTTGGCTCTGCATCAATAGTTCAGATACCAGGCTGAATAGCTTAAAATAATTAGGGGGAGAAATATGCAAAACTGTTAGCCATCCAACTCTTTACTCCGTGCTGAAAGACACAGGACAAATGACATCTAGGTTATTAAATATGAAGTCACTGGATTTGCTGCCCATTTGGTCCAAAAGCAGAAAACTGGATAAAACTCAAATTTCTATAATTCAGTGTAGATGGCCTGTTTGTCCTTGAGGCAATCCATGAATTTTGGCCAGGCAGGCACTGTGACATGTGGAAATAACATGGGGGAAAGGGGGATGAACAATATTTGATTTTGCCCCCACTCAGCTTCCACGCCTGGGGAGGAAAGGGGGAATGAAAATGTCAATAAAGAGTGTGAATGTGGAGAGAAATGGAATCTGAGCCCAGAGTTTAGAAGCTGGCAGTTTGAACTTTATATACGTTAGGCCGACAGGAGGCTGGATTTCCAGTACTTTATATCCAGTGGACAAAAACAGAAGCAACAGGCTCATTTGGTATCAGTAAAGGTCAGTTAAAATTATAGAGACATCCTTTGGAGCAAATCCCCAGTCTTGTATTTGCATATTTATGAACTAGAGATTATGACAGGCCATTCCATTTATTAGAGCAGTGCTGCTATAGTTAATAGTCTGTCAGCATTTCCATTATAAACCCCGTTTTTCAGTGTTTTAATATCTCAGCTGTTAGAAATCACATCAGGCTGAAAAGTGGTCTGCAGCCTCTCCAGGCCACAGGGGTGAGCTGCTGCCCGTGGTGGTGCGGGGGCTTTGAACCCAGCAAAGGCACTAAAATCAAGGCACCGATGTTTACATTGGACGGTAACAGTAAATATGAAATCAAGGATTTGGGAGAGAGTTGTTGAATTCTTCTCCTCTTCCACTACCTCAAGTCATCTTGCCCCTCTCTTGACTTCCTTGGCAGTCAGTATCAGAGCTTTCATTCTCTAGTGGGGATTTTCAGGCAAAGATTCCAAGTTTTAACTAGAGCCCGGCCAGCATGGCTCAATGGTTGAGTGTGGACCTATGAACCAAAAGGTCACGGTTTGATTCCCAGTCAGGGCATGTGCCTAGGTTGTGGGCTCAATCCCTAGTAGGGGGTGTGCAGGAGGTAGCCGATCAATGATTCTCTCTCATCATTGATGTTTCTGTCTCTCTCTCCTTTTCCTTCCTCTCTGAAATCAATAAAAATATATACTAGTATATATATATAAAAGTTTTAACTTGGCAAAGTAGTCTCTCCCCCCTTTACTAAAATGGAAGGAAATAAAGGTGCACCAAAATAAAGCAGAGATGCTGGAGGCATTTGTTCATTCATTCATAAGCAATGGGTGCACACAATTGTGGAGGCTGGTGAGCCCAAGTTCTCTGAGCGTCGGCGGGCTAGAGACTCATGGAGGAGTTGATATTGCAGCGCAAGTCTGAAGGCAGTCCGCTGGTAGGAGTTCCTCTTCCTCCAGGGAGGTCAGTCTTTTTCTCTAGGCTTTCAACTGACTGGATGAGGCCCACCTACTTTACGAAACATAAAATTAACCATCACAGAGGGTAATCTGCTTTACTCAAACTCTACTGATATAAAAGTTAACTTCATTTTAAAAATACCTCTGCAGCAACATCCAGATGTGTCTGACCAAACTTCTGGGTACCATGGACTAACCAAGTTACCAAATAAAATTTACCATAATTGGCCAGGTAGCTCAGTTGGTTGGAGCATCACCCTGATATGCCAATTTGCAGGTTCGATTACCCAGTCAGGGTACATACAAGAATCAACTAATGGATGCATAAATAAATGGAACAACAAATCAATCTCTCTCTCTCTCTCTCTCTCTCTCTCTCTCTCTCTCTCTCTCTCTCTCTTTCTCTCTCTCTCTCTCTCATCAATAAAAATAAATTTTAAAAAAATTTAATTAACCATAACGGACATGAACAACATTACATTTGAAACATCTCTTATTTGTCAAGTCTGGGTTTGACCCTGGCAATACAACATTAATAACATAGTCCTTGTCCTCAAGAACCATATGGTCAAAAAAAAATTTTTTTTAAAGAATCATATGCTCAACCATTTCCCTGCAACCAAGGTTTCACAACAAAATTACAAGGCCCAACAGTCAATAGCTGGCTCCATCCTTTGCTTTCTCTTGTCAATGACTCAGGACACCCTCCCGCAGAGGCACAGGGGTGGTGCTTTCAGCTGCATTCGCCAGAGAAGGGACTGGTGTCAGAGACTCCTTATCACACAGGAAGACAGCCTGCTCTTCCCAACCCAAATTCTTGCCAATTTGACCTGACAAGAAACTGCCAAGAGATATTCAAAGCTCCCTGGAAAATGGAGGAGATGTTCGAATAACAGGAAAGGAAAAGCAGGTTGTGTTCTCATGAATAAGTCATTCAATCAAAAAATGAGTGTTGACTGTGGTTATATGGCTGCCTGATACATTTCAGGAGGAACCCCACAAACGTACCCTCCACTGGACAAGCTCCACTACTTGGCAGAGTATGCAGGATCCTCCCTCCATGGAACTACACACCAGACCCCAAATCCTCCCCCAGGAAACTGTCATCAGGACATTCTGGCCCCAGGCAATTCCCATTTGTATAACCAGCTCTCCCAGCTAGCTCTGATTTTGAGCTCTGCCTTGTGTAATAACTAAGCAATTCTCCTTGCCCTCTCCCCTATGTTTCTTTTTGGAGTCAGTGATCTTTTTATTTTATTTTTTTTAGTCTCTTAAGATGTATCATATTCCTGGACACACAGAGTAGCATTTGCAGTCATGAAGCAGAGAATGTCACCACTGTATCACTCAATTTTACTTTATGAAAATAACTTTAAAAATAAATCTAAATGCACGAAAAACAAGCTGCTGCTGTTGCTTGTCAGCTGAAGAAAATAAAAAAGGCTATTGGATAAGAAGGCCAAAATGCAAAATGTGCCCGCTAAATCTCCTGAGAGTGTAGCCCAATGTCCTCTCAAGAAATGAGGCGTCTGAGGTACCATCATCCTCGGTGCCCATGCAGTTGGCTCTGCTTTGCTTCCCCCCTTCACATTCCCCGTGAAGTGAACAGGACTTACGTAATTGCTTTCAGCAGCATCTTTGAAGGAGAAGAACAATTACGTAATAAGACATACAGCAGGATGTGTGTGATTGTGTAATAACAGCATGTCTCACCGTGCCAGGCTGATGGCCAAGAACCACCTAGTCATGCTGTTATATTACAAGAACATATGCCCTCAAGGCATGTTGGAATTATTTTGAGGATTTCTAAAGGAAGTTTACTGATCAAAAGAGAACCTCAACTTAGAAAACAACACATCAGCCCGGGCCAGGTAGCTCAGTTGGTTAGAGCGTCGTCCCGTTATGCCAAGGCTGCAGGTTCTATCCCTGGTCAGGACACATACAGGAATCAACGAATAAGTGCATAAATAAGTGAAACAACAAATAGATGTCTCTCTCACTCTCTCTCTCTGCTCCCCTTCCTTTCTCTCTCTAAAAATCAATCAATAAAAAAATTTTTAAAAAGAAAACAACAACAACAACAACAAAAAGAAAACAACAAACTAAATAATTTTTTGAAGTCTGATAGTGCTCTGGCCAGTGTGGCTCAGTTGGTTGGAATGTCATCCCACTCACTGAAGGGTGGGGTTTGATTCCTTGTCAGGGCACATTCCCAGGTTGA
The DNA here is from genome assembly GCF_951640355.1 of Cnephaeus nilssonii. Taxonomy (NCBI): domain Eukaryota; kingdom Metazoa; phylum Chordata; class Mammalia; order Chiroptera; family Vespertilionidae; genus Cnephaeus; species Cnephaeus nilssonii. Next base: position 39,238,356 of record NC_137078.1, read on the forward strand.
GGTGGTTCAATCCCTGGTCGGGGCACCTGTGAAAGGCAACCGATGGATGTTTCTCTTTCACATAGATGTTTCTTTCTCTCCCTCTCCCTTCTTCTCTCTCTAAAATCAATCAAATAAACGTATCCTCTGGTGAGGATTATTAAAAAGTCTGATCATGATCCCAAAAGGTAACTAAAAAATTACACCTAAACTAACAAAGCCTATAGCATGAAATTAAAACATTATGGTATGATTCCCTCTTGTCACCACAGGATATAAGATGACAGAATGCCACTAAAAAGTAAAAATAAAAATCAGAAGCTGGACTTTGGATGGCATGTTATTCTCTTCATAGTTGGCCAGCTAGCTTTCTGCCTAGAGTGAAGCCATTTCTCAACCAAGAAAGTTTCAGCCCTTTATGGCCTCTCCTTCCCCAGCAAAGAGACACTCCAACGGCTCTGTAGACTTTCCACCCTTTGAATTTCTTTCCTAATGTTCTGATAGCCATCAAACCAGAAGATAATCTCAGAAATGTGAGAGGCTGAGACTTCATTTTGCAGCTGAACCTCCTCAGGGGTGCCCTCCTTCAGGTGAAAGTATGTGCTGGGATAAAGTTCCCAACCACACCTTATTTTTACAGTGAGGTATATGTATAAAGGTCCAGTATCTTATCTTTCTGTATATGCAAGCTAATTACATTTCCATCTCTCCTGTTCTTCTAGCTCATTTAGTAGGAACAAAACCAATGATAACCAGTATAAGACAAGGGGAGGGATGGGAGGAACATTTATAAGATTAGTTTGTCATTTCTTAGATGAGATGGTATCTATTTTATAATTAAGAGTTCTCGTATCAAGGCAAATACAGAGGCAAATGATTGATGCATTCCAAATCTACAACTGATGTTCTATGTTTTTCTATTGTACTATTAGAACCTTAAGATGTAGACGTTTTGATTGTTACTGTTATGGACTAAATTGTTGCCCCAAAAATTTATATGTTGAAGTCCTAACCCCTACTACCTCAGAGTGTAACTATATTTAGAGAGAATTGCCTCTTAATTACTTAAAGAGGTAATTAAGTTAAACGCAGCTATTAGGATAGGCTCTAATCCAGTGTAACTAGTGTCCTTATAAGAGGAGAAAATTTGGACACAAGGAAAAACACCAGCCAGAAGGACAGCCGCAGGAGGCCACAGGGAGAAGGCAGTCCTGCCAAGTCAAAGACGGAGGCCTCAGAAGAAACCAACCCTGCCAGCATCTTGATCTTGGACGTTTTGCCTTTAGAATTGTAAGAAAATAAATGTCTGCTGGGTAAGCCACCCACTCTACGGTATTTGGTTATGGCAGCCTTAGTAAACTAATACAGTTACTAATTTATTAATTTAACAGTTTTTGGACAATTCTAAGAGTAAGTAATGAAGATAGAATAGTGAGAAAAACAAGGTTTATGGTATATTAGGGCTTACTACCTACCAAACAAGTAATTTTAACCAGGCATGCATAGGAAATGTACAAAATATAGGGGTGAGTTTGAATCTATTATGTGTGTGGTATCCCCAAAATGCCATTTGTAAGTTGATTTTTAATATTCCCAGTGATCTTAAATGATCAGTTGACTATTTCAGGCACTTTAGTCATCAAAAGTATTCAATAATTCACAAATGGCCTGCAAATAATGACTCCAATTTTGCGTGTAAACTCAATCTAAATTCCCACTAAGTTCAATTTGAACCAATATCTACAGGACTATTGGCGCCTCCAGGTAGGGTGTTGGAACGGGCTTACACCACTCTCAAAAGCAATCATGCACATTTCTCCTTAACTCCATGATCAGTAATACCATGTGCTTATGTTAACATGGCCCATGGTGGCTGGTTTACACCACAAACACTGTGGAAGGCTGAACATTAAACTGTCCGCTCTCCAGCCTGTTGTGAAGTATTTGCCAGCATGCCACTGGTCAAGGTGAGCTACTGTCCACCGAGTGGCTCAAAGACATTTAGAAAGTGAATCCGTGACTGAGAACATGTGATAGGGGTAAAGAGGGACGTAAATATAGAGGAGTAAAAAATGATAATGTGAAAGATTCCAACATATCAAGCTAGAACAGTGACTCTTAAACTTTTTGGCCTGCACCCAAATCACCAGGAGGCATAGGTTGGGGGTAGGGACTCACATCCCCAACAAGTTCCCAGACAATGCTGATGCTGCTGCGCGTTTCGAGCCACGGCACTGCATGACTGGTGTGGCTGTGCCTCCCACCACAGGCCTGGCTCCTATGCTTGGCACCTAGTTGAGAATAGGGTAGAGTCACCTGACAGGTGGAGCTAGCTCCATTGGATTGGCAGCTCTTGATAAAGGAAATGAATGGCTGTGTGTAAACAATATTTAAACAAAAGCCCAGTGAGATGCCCTCTGGGGACCCACAGGCTGCTCAAAGCCAGGAGGCAGCACTGCCCAACATTGCCCTCCCACGCCACCCCCAGTAGGTAGAAATAATATGTGCTGAGCACCTTCATCTAGTCCTGGGTGTATGGCTAGTACGCCCAGGTAGAATGTGGTTTGACCAAAACAGTTTGAGTGAACACTTGTGGGAAGATACAATCTTAGAACCACAGTGAGTTATTTGTCTGGAAGGCAGGACCCCATTCACACTAGGTGTTGCTGTTCATATTTGGATTGCCCCAAGGCAAACCATATCCCCAGAAACAGAAAATTACAATCCACAAAGAGAGGGACAAAGCTAAGTGATACCACTGGTAAGGTGGTGCATAATGATTTGGTCTTGCAAGATAGGAATGACAGAAGAATTCCGTTGTGTACACATTTCTCGTTGTGAGCCTGATGTTGAAGATCTGAAAGTTGGTTGCAAATACGTTGACTTTTTTTTTTCCAAATTACATTCTCAAGGAACAAACAGATTAAAACTGAATACAGGTTGAAGTTGGGCTCTTTTCTAAATATGCAGCTGGTGATAACACTGTCAGAAATGAAAAATTGTAGATAATTAATAAGAAGTTGTTCAAAGAAACGGTTCTTGCCAAACAAAACATCAATGAGATTGAAAATAATTTTCATTGACAAAGCATGTGCCTCTTGGGCATTCCAGAGGAATGTGATGGGAATAAACTTGATTGAACCTTTAAAGGAGTTTCTACTTGTTGGGTCAGATCTTCCTGCTAAATCCCTCACTGTTAAAATGCTGTTTTGCTTTTCCTAACTGTTCTGGGCACACCCTTTCATAAACTATGTGAATCTGAGCATCGCATTATGAAAAAGTTCCTGGATTGCTCAAGAAATAGTCTGGGCTATAATTTTTAAGAGCCTTCTGCTCACCCAGGTCCTCTGTGAGAAGTTTATCCAAAAGAAATTAACCTCAAAGGAAACTTTGGAACCACTACAAACATGGAAGCCATGTGTACGCCATGCTGTCAGCATTTCCTGGAGAAGCTGTGTGTGGCCTTCACTGTTCTTGGATGATAATCTGGAAATGATGAGGAATTCTTTTATGTATTTTATTGTAGTAAAAGTCTAATAAAAGTTAAGTATTACAAATGTTAATAATACATTAATTATAAATTAAAACAATAATATGATACTATTTTTCCAACCACACGTTGGCAAAAAAATTTTAAATAAGAACTTAGTCTTTGGTAAGCAAATGTGGAAATGAGTAAACTATAAAATTTAGTTGGTGTAAGCATAAATAGATACTGTCTTTTTGGAGGACAAGTTGAGAGTGTCAAAATTTCAAAAAGTATACCTCTCCTATGAGTCAGCAAGGAGTAGGAGGTAAGCCCAGACTCTGAAGTCAGAGAGCCTGGGTTCCAATCCTGACTCTACCACATAGAGCTGTGAGACCTTAAGCAAGATACTTAACCTCTCTGAGCCTAAACTTACCACATGCAAAATTGAGATAGTAATAGTATCTATTCTATTATGGGAATGAAAGTTGATTTTATAAAGTGTTCACAATGGTACCTGGCACATAGAAGCACCATGTAATCCAAAACCCCAATTCTAGAAAAATAGTCTACAAAAATTCTAGCCAAGTATCTAAGTTTAATTCAACACTGCTTCTCACAGCATATAAATGGAAACTAACTCTAGATGTCCATTACTAAGAAAAATGTAAATAAATCATGGTATATCTGTGTTTTCGAATAGTTTACAGCCTTTTAAAGAATAAAATAGGGCTTCATGTACACCAAGTACAATATGTTGCCTAGTACAAAAACAAATTGTAAACAGTATGTTCAGTATAATCCCATTATTGTAGAAACAAACTCTGTGTGTGTGTGTGTGTGTGTGTGTGTGTGTAAGAAAATACATAACATACTAACAGTGTTTACCTCTGAAGAGTAGAATTGGAACAGGGAAGAGAAAACTTTTAAATCTTACTTTATATACTTGTCTATTGTTTGAACTTTTGAAAATTAATTTGAATTATTTTTATAATTAAAAAGAATTTTAAATCATTAATTAGTGGGAGCATAGTTTAGATTTAAATAATTCTTTTCTTTTTTTTAAAGATTCAGAGTCATAGCCATGGGTGGATGCTGCTGTTATCATTGATATAGACGACTGACCAGGAAATGAGATTGTATGAATAGTCTATTTAATTAAATGTTTTGGCCACTTAGATCTATGTGAGCATAAAATGTGGAAACACTTATGAAATAACTTTTCATTGTACAGTAAATAGAGGGTAATAAGATTTGGTCAATCTGTCAGAGACTTAAGCCTACCCAATCCTAAAGAAAAACAGGCCTGAAATATTTCAAATGTGAGGTTATATTAAAAATCACAGTTTCAAACTGTGATTCCAAACAAATCAATTATTTTAGTGTATTGCCTTAGGGAAAGCACATTTTAATACTTGAAAGAACACCAAAAAGAAGGTTAGCATTCTCAGCAACCAATAACTATCTAATACTAATACTTTCACTTGCCAAAGTATCTTTAAAAGTACAGCCTGACTGAAGTATTTCCAGTCAGAGTATCTCCATGTTAGCAGGTGGAATGGGGAATGCCAGAGTGAAAGAGGCCTTAGAGATTATCTAGGTCAGCATTTCACAGAGGGAGACACTGAGTCCTAGAATGGTCATAGGACTTTCTCAGAACAAACCAAATTACAGCGCAGGTCCATCAATCACATGTATGGTGTACCTGCTAATACAGTATTTTCCTCACACTTTTTGTTTTGTAATGTAATGGCTAAAACATGCACATATATACTAATAATATGAATATGCAAATTGTCCAGGACACCATCACAATAACAGTAACGACTAAAGAGCAGGCTGCGTGGGGCGACCAGGCCAGCAGGGGGTGCACTTGGGGGCAACCAGGCCAGCAGGGGAGCAGTTGAGGGCAACCAGGCCAGCAGGGGTGGGCAGTTGGGGGCGATCAGGTCATCAGGCAGAGGCAGTTAGGGGTGATCAGGCTGGCAGAGGGGGGCAGTTATGGGAGATCAGCCAGGCAGGTAGTTGAGCAGTTAGGAGCCAGCGGTCCCAGATTGTGAGAGGGATATCCCGGATTGGAGAGGGTGCAGGCTGGGCTGAAGGGACCCATCCCTCATGCATGAATTTTGTGCACCGGGCCTCTAGTGTTAAATAAAGTACTATAATAAATGTAATGAACACAGAAGTACCCAGTGAAAAGTTTTCTTCTTATTCCTGTACTCTGAACCCAGTTTTTCTCTTCAGATATAATGCTGTTAGCAAATCCAAGTAGAGCCTTTCAGAGACACTTTATAAATGTCTAAGCAAATGTGTGTGTGTGTGTGTGTGTGTAGCATACTATATACACTCGATTCTTGCTTCTTTGTTTTCACATATACATGTCATACAAGTTATTCCATAGCAATACATACAAATGTTTTCCCATTCTTTTTAATGGCTACATAGTATTCCATTGTATGATACACTATAATTTAATCAAACACCTGTTGACCTTTAGATTATTTCCAGTTTTTTATTACAAGCATGCTTCTATCAATGAATATCCACATATACATATCTTTGAGCACTTAGGCAAATATATACAGAGTATACATCAGAAAAATACTTAGATGTGGAATTATTTAGCCAAAGGATATATACATATTTAATTTTGATAAGCATTATTAAATTTTTCTTCAAAGACATATATTAATTTACACTACCACTGAGAAAGTATGGAAACCTAGCATTTGCTGTAAATCACCCAGAGTAGTAATTATGTATAGGGAGGTTTTGTATGAGTTTTTCCTTTGGTTAATAAGTGAAAAGTTCTTTGAAGACAGAAACCATAGCTTATACAACTTGATTCTAATGCCTATGAACATTAATATAGCTATTATTCAGCAAATATTGAATGACCAGAGTTGTACAAAAGTCTTTAATTAAAAAATAGAATTCTACTTCCTATAATAGTAGACCAGTTATTTCAGATTAACCCTTCTCTGGAGAAAAGGTAAAATAAAATTGGGGGAACTATTTTTTAAAACCCACACACACCTTCAAAAAACACCAAAGATTAACCCCAAAATGAGAAATTTCCCAGGAAAAATCCAAGAGAAAAATCAAAGTCCTGTATTCAAATCTGTTTTCCCCTAAGGCCATTTTCCTATTAGGAGGAAGTAACCTTGAAATTTCATTTGCTTTTGAAGTTCTTTAGGAGGGCAGAGAAAACAAGATTCAAAGCTCAGGGTCCACCAAAGTTTAAGACTCAATAAACAACCTACAACTCTTATGGCTCTTACTATTCCAAAAGTTATCAAAAACATTGCATAGCACACAATAAAAGGCACACGAATACAAGACACCATGAGCAAGAACCAGTCAAAATATCAAGATGATAGAATCAGACCCACGAAGACTTCATATATTGGAATTATCTTACATAGACTATAAAAAAAAGCCAAGCCTGAAATTTCAGGAAGAAACTGGGACGGGGGAAGGAGTAAGATACTTTTGAAAAGGAAAATATAATAATGAATTAAGAATTGATTGAATGAGTTTAATTGTAGTTTAGACATAGATGAAGAGAGAATTATTAAACAGGAAAATAGGTCAGAATAAACTGTCTATAATATAGCACAAAGAGACCAAAAAAAAAAAAAGAAAATATAGAAACAAGGATATATTGAAAAGGCATGGCATCTGTTTAGTTGTAGGTTTAGAAATAAAAGCAAGGGTGAGAAATGGGGCAAAAACAATATTGAAAATGTTATGGCTGAATGACAGAATTTTCCAGGACAGATTAACAAAACCTGAACCCCAAGCAGGATAAAGAAAAAAGAAAGATATATTAAGACATCATTGTGAAATTACAGAAAACTAAAGAAAAGGGGAGAAATATTTACAGCAGCTAAAGGAAAATAAAACAGATTTACCTTCAAAGACTATGGTTAAATTTCTCAAAGGCAAAAATAAAGTTCAGAGAAAAATGGAAATATGTTTTCAATGTTTTTATACAAAATAAAAACTACCATACAATTTTATCCCCAGAAAAATATCCTTCAAGCATAAAAGTAAAATATAGAAATTTTCAGATGAACACAAACAGAGAAATTCACAACTAGCAGACTAGACTAAAGGATCAGAGATGTAGGAAAGATTAAAGAACTAAAAAAGTGGTAAATATCTGGGTAAACATAAACATTGACTTTAAAAGCTGTAAGTGTCTTACAGATTTTTTAAATCTAGAGAACTAGATTTAACTATATATTGTCAACTCTAAGTGGGTGAAAAGGGGGTATTTAGTTATTTTGAGTATTTATTCCAGAAGGAGAGTAAAAGTGTGGATTAACATTAGACTTTGCTAATTGAAGGATGAATGTTGTAATTTGTAAGGTAGTCACTAAAAGAATGGGGAAAAGTATATGATTTCCAAACCAATGGAGAGGAAAAATAGATGGTAAAAAAAAAAAATCAACCCAAAAGAAGTCAAGAGGAGTGAGAAAAAGAGACATAGATCTGATGGATCAAATAAAAAGCACAAAATAAGATGGTACATTTTAACTTACATTCATCAGTATGGATATCCTATACTCCAGTAAAATATAAAAACTGTCAGGCTGGTTAATTTCAATTAAATTTCATTATATTTAAAATATAATTACATTTCATATCAAAATATAAATAAAATAATTAAAATAAAATATAAATATATATTATATATAAAATATAATACAGAAAAAATGAAACTGAAAGATTGGAAAGAATAAACCACGCAAAGAGTCACCAAAAGAAAAAGATATAACTATATTATGCTATTAGACAAAATTGATTTTAAATAATTACTTGTCCACTGAAGTTTTGTGTTGAGGGGAAAAAAAATACAAATATAAATAAGGTTCCCTGACCACAGTGATTTTAATGAGATAAGTCCTGGGAGAGGTATGTATAAAATGCTGTGTTGGCACAGAAATAGGGATGATAGTGTATACTTGAGCCTTATAGTTAAAAGTGTTTCCTAGAGGAACTTTTATCAGAATTTTCATTCATCAAATAGCTCTGAGTGAGGGGAAGGCATTGCACACAAAGGAAACAAAAGGCACAAAGTAGGTGTTTGTAAATATTGGTAGAAAGTATTGTTTGATTTAGGGACAGTGAGGACCAAGGAGTGCAGGGCCTTACTCATCTGGTAGCTACAGTGGATGCTACGATGGCCTGCCCAGACCCCCTCCACCCTTCTCCTGAAGGTACTCACTCTCCCACCAGTGAAAAGTGCTACATGTTTGGTTCTCAGCTGGGTCCCTCGGTAAGAATCGCCCTCTCCTAGGACTCTGACCCCTCCTCTGGGGGCAGCCCTTGGCCTTGATTCATGACAGTTCTGAAAAGCCACCCCATCTCCAGAGCTCCCTCTGGAATCTACTGAGGACTTTGTTACAGTTCCATCACAATCCATCTTTCCTGACTAACCAACCCTCTGTCCCTCACCCTCTCACAAGTGTTGCTGAGAGCACTGCCCAATAAATCTCCTGCATAGCTGTCTCCACATTGGAGTTGCTTCTCGGGAAGCCTAACATAAGATAGTAGCTAAAGTGGGAAAAGTCCAAGAATCCTGAGTCCTGGGCCAGTATTTTACTCCCACACTCAGCTGATGGCAGGTAGAATTTACTGTCAAATCTCTGGGACCAAAGGCCAAAGTGATTGTCCTAGTAATGTTCAGTTGTTTGTTCTCATTCTTTCTCAAACTAAAGTGCCGGTTCTGCTGAGGACCAGTTCCACTTAAACTGTTCTACAAGTAGTGATGAATAGTAGAATTAGAAAAAAAAAAATCTGCTCATTGAGTATCTACAATCTGCAAGATCCCCTTTTCCACAAGATCTGTGCTTCAAGTGGTTAAATAACCAGTCCATGCTCCCGTAGCTGTTAAGTAACAGGAGGCCCGGGGCACAAAATTCGTGCACGGGGAGGAGGGGGGTCTGTCCCTCACCCAGCCTGCACCCTCTCCAATCTGGGACCCCTCGAGGGATGTCCGACTGCCCATTTAGGCCTGATCCATGTAGGATGGGGCCTAAATGGGCAGTCAGACATCCCTCTCACAATCCAGGACTGCTGGCTCCCAACTGCTCGCCTGCCTGCCTTCCTGATTGCCCATAACCACTTCTGCCTGCCAGCCTGATCACCCCCTAACCTACTCCCCTGCCAGCCTGATTGATGCCTAACAGCTCCCCTGCCAGCCTGTTTGCCCCTAACTGCCCTCCCCTGCAGGACTGGTCCCCCCAAGTGCCCTGCCCTGCTGGCCTGATCACCCACAACTGCCCTCCCTTGCAGACCTGGTCCCTCCCAACAGCCCTCCCCTACTGGCCATCTTGTGGTGGCCATCTTGTGTCCACATGGGGGCAGTCATCTTTGACCACATGGGGGCAGCCATCTTGTGTGTTGGAGTGATGGTCAATTTGCATATTATTCTTTTATTAGATAGGAATAGAGGCCTGGTGCACGGGTGGGGACTGGCTGGTTTGCCCTGGATCAGGGTAGGGGTTCCCTTGGGGTATGGGGTGGCCTGGGCGGGGGGTCTGTGGTGGTTTGCAGGCTAGCCATGCCCCCCGGCAACCCAAGTGGAGGCCCTGGTATCTGGGATTTATTTATCTCCTATAATTGAAAGTTTGTAGCCTTGAGCGAAGGCCAGGGTTGCGTGAGCTTGGCTTCTTCCATCGCCAGGGGCAACTCAAGCCTCCTGCTCTCTCCAGCTCCATGGCTGCCGCCATATTTTCCGGGATTTATTTATCTTCTATAATTGAAACTTTGTAGTCTTGAGTGCAGGCCTGGGCCAGCCAGGGTGTGTGGGAAGCTTGGCTTCATCTATTGCTGGGGAAACCCAAGCCTACTGCTTGCTCCGTGGCCACAGCAATCTTGGTTGGGTTAATTTGCATACTCGCTCCTGATTGGCGGGTGGGCGTGGCTTGTGGGTGTAGCTGGGGTACGGTCAATTTGCGTATTACTATTTTATTAGATAGGAGATATATATTAGGAGTTTTATTTAGTAATTATAGCCCACTAAAAACAGTATGTCAAAACCTTGTTTGGTATGAATTAATGGGCTATGCATATATGTTCATTAGCTAATCCCTTCATCTTTTTTAGCCAGCCACCTCACCCTCCTCCCCACAGTCTATTCCACGTATCCATGCTTCTTGTTCCATTTTGTTCATCACAGAGCCAATATTTGGATTTAAGGTCAGATGTAGCTGTTTCCACAAAATGACCTAAACCAAACAGTAGGGAATGTAAAGGGGGAGAAATTAAGACTGCCGCCTAATACTGATTAGGCCTTGCTCAGGCTGGTCTACCTGCTTAGGTGTCTCATAAGGAAGTGTTCTTTCACTCACCCTGCCCTCAGCCCTACAACTGAACCACATTTAAATCTTTCCATTAGCCTTCGCTTTTCTGTCTTGGTAATTGCAAGTTCCATGTGGCTTATATTACTGACAACCTTCTATCTAACAATCCTTGTTGAAAATTGGTTCTATCATGGATTCGACAAGTTTTTTAACCGTTTAAAGAACATATGGAATACTTTCAACAATAAACATTTTTTTAAATGTCACCTCTTGATACCAAGATATTGATAAAATTAATTCCTTTAACATCCACAACCTTCTATGTCTCACTGGAAGGAAGCAGGTTGGGAGGTCAGCCCCCACCCACTTGTTGAGTATGGCAAGGCTTGGCAAACGAAAACCAGAGGCATCTCGAAGAGCATTCTGTTTGGCTCTGGGGCAGTGCCTGGGCACTCTGCCAGAGCAGCTGGGCACTCTGGTGAGGCACTTTAATGCAAATGCCCAGCTGGGTCCAGTTCATTCTGTATTTGTCCTCGGGGTATTTGTTCTCTGTACCATGGGAACACACGGGGACCATCCTCCTCCTGTAATACACACAGAACGCTAACAACATGCCAGCCAGGTAAAGAGCCAGGTCCTTGCAGTTAGAGAGCCCTGAATCCTGGCTCTAAGACTCCTTTCTGTGGGCAAGCAATGTTAACCTACAAGCCTCAGTAAACTCATATATACAACAGGGATAATACCCACTTTATTGGTAGGAAGCTAGTAAGTAGCTCAGAAAACTGTAGTTGCTATGATAGCCAAAGAATACTTCTTTCCTGCTGATACTGACAGAGATAACACTTGAGAAATTATCTTCATTTTGTTCTTTTTACTCCAAAGCTTGTCCATCTGATCACAGTGTTTGGTTGGCAGTACCCTAATGTGGGATCAACAGCAGCATTTATTCTGAAATGTAAAGAGTTGGTCTTGTGCTCAAGCAGAAGATAGATGACAGAGGTTCTTTTCAGTCTATTTGCCTTTTGTCCTTAGCTGACCAGATCTCTACTGATGAAGTTCACAGACCCAGACAACACAGATGTTTTTAAAAGCCTATTCTCTTGAGAAAAATAAAATAGGGATTGTAAGAAATGCTAACATAATTCTGGTCCTAAGAGGATTTCCCTGAGTTATCCAATTATGTGCCTGAATTCCCTATGGAGATTTGACAGGGAAAGTCCGAGCCTTGGTGGTGCTGAGCATGGGAACTTCCCCCGACCTTCTGCTCTGAAAAGAGGAGTTAGGCAGGACCTCCATGAAGATCCCTCCAAAAAGTTTCAATGTGAAACAGATTGTGACTCCAGAACAATCACAATTGCTGAGTTTGATGAGTTAAATGTGCATCTCAATAATAACACTAATAATAACGCTAATGATCACAAGCAGCACCTTTGTTGTATCTCATTTATTTTTACCTCAAATTATGGAGGCTTAAAAGAATTTACTGACTGCTTGGGTTTTCTGACTAATTGGGGTAACTCTATGCTATAGCCATTAGGAGATTTAAATATAGCTCTTCTTGAGCAATAGTCTTTATTGGATCCCCTGTTATCCTTTAAATATCTTGGTGTGCAAGTGGATAAAATTAGAAAGAATTTGTTTGCTCTAAATTACCAACCTCTGCTTGATAAAACTATTAGCTATTTAGCTAATTGGACGGCTCTTCCATTATCATTAATTGGCAGAGTTAACACTATTAAAATGGTTGTTTTATCTAAATGTTTGTATTTATTTCAATGCTTTCCCATCAAGCCACCTAAAATGCTCTAAAGCTTTAAATTCTGCAATTAGTTTTGTTTTATAGGCTACAAACAGAGTTAAGATTAATCTTAAAACTCCAACTACTCCAGGGGAGCAAAGGATTAATTCTTCCTTTTCAAAGAATAGATGAATGTTGGACTTTCTTGATCAGGCTTTGTCCATTGCTTCTAAATACCTTCTATCAGAAGTGCCAAATCCAAGAAGAAATTGAAAGGGGATTCTTATTAATGTTGTTTTTCTAATAAAAAATTTACAAGAAAACTTTATATCACACTCAGATATGTATTCAATCACACATTCATTCCTTCAGCAAATATTTATTGTGACTCTTTTATATACACCAATATGCTAGATATTAGTATCTATACTACTGTGGAAGACTTCAAAGGTGAATAAAATGCAGCCCTTGACCTCAAGAAGTTCAAATATTGGGAGTGAAAAGAAAACATAAATAACTATAAGGTAATGTGGTAAGTGCTATACTAGAGAAATGACCAGTATGCTGGGACAGAGCAACAGGCATTGCTAAATCTGCCTGGGGAAAGCACAAAAGGCTTCCCAGAAAAGGCGACATCTGAGCTGGATCCCACAGGATGGGATTCCTACAGCGCCCGTCCAAGATGTAAAAGTACACCTTGTGAGTTTTTTTCTTCTGAATCATAAAGTAACTTGATTTGTGGGACAGTTAAAATGCTCCCCTCAGCTAAAAGGCAACCCATTTTCCCTTTAGTGGATCAGGAGAATTCCATAGACATAACATATCAGGACTTCATCAAGACATTTAACTAAGGCTTTCATGATCTCGTTGAATGTCAACATGAGAACATGTGAGCAGAATGATGGCACAGATACATCAAATTCTAGCTGGTTGTGAAATGGTTACCAATGTGTTAGTTACTGTTTTATTGCTAATCTAGAGAAAGATCTTTCAGAAATATGCCAATGGGTTCTCTCTTTGGCTGTGTCCTGTTCAAAGTTTTTAATAACTTGGATAAGGACAAAGAAAACGTGCTCGAGAGACTGGAATAAAGGATCAAAGTAGTCATATAATTAAATAGGAAAAAGTAATGTCCTATCTTCTTTGTCACACTTACTATAGTCAGAGAAGCCCTCATTTATGGCAACATGAGGCAATAAAAAAATGCTCCGGATTTGGAGTCAGAAAGCCTAAGTTCAAGTCTTAGCTTGACTAAATGTTACATATGCAATCTCAAGAAAAACCATACACTTATGTGAGCCTCAGTTTTTCTATCCATAAATTAAAAATAATAGTACAAGTTCCAGAGCTGCTGTAAGAATTGGGAATGTAGAAATAATTTGTAAACTCTATATCTTTTTTAAAATATTTTTTATTGATTTCAGAGAGAATGGGAGAGGGAGAGATAGAAACATCAATGATAAAAGAGAATCATTGATCAGCTGCCCCCAGTATGTTCTCTACTGGGGACTGAGCTGGCAACCCAGCATGTGCCCTGACTGGGAATCAAACAGTGACCTCCTATTTCATAGGTCAACACTCAACCACTGAGCCACACCGGCCAGGCTGAAAGTTATCTTTTATAGTGTTTGTAATAGTAATGATGGTGATATAATAATAACAGTAACTAAGTCTAACCTAGACTAAACTAACAGGATGACAAGGCTTTCAAAATAGCCAATACAGTCACTGGGCTGCATTACTGAAACAATGGGTCAGAGTTGTAGCCTCACTAGGTTCATTTAGAGCTAAACTGGCACCCTGGGCTTAATTGTGATCACTGTGGAGTTCCTTGTATCTAAAGCAGAGTTTGACATATAATGGGTGCTCAATAATATCTGTGAATACATTAATTTCAATAAAGATGTTGCTGCATGTCTGGATTCAGGTAATGAGAATTCTAAGAATATGAAAACCACAAAGACTGTTCTTAAAAGTAGAAATGTTTTGTATGAAAAAGAGATAATTTACAAGTCATCACTTGTAAAGGAATAGGTCAGGATGGGGTTTGTCATACTAGAAAGACAGTTATGTGGGGACAAAGGAACAGATCTGACACTAAACACCTTCTATGAGCTACACATTTGAAATAATTATTCTGTTGCTGTGGAGAGAAAACTAAGACTGGTGGTCAGAGGTTATAGGAAGTCATAATGTGGCCCAATAAATGAAAGTAATATCTAAAATTATGAGCCCTCCAACAAGGGAAAGGCTGGTGTTTGAATCAGAATGTTTAAGCAGATTGGTTTGAAAGCAATTTCTGACATGTAGGAAGTTAGACTAGATCACTAATTCCCAAACCTGCTTTGGCATTACCTGTGAAGCTTATTAAGAATATCTATATATATAAAAGCCTAAGCAACCCTTCAATCATTCAACGGTTTAACCGGTAGCTATGACACACAATGACCACCAGGGGGCAGACACTCAAGGCACAGGCATGGAAACATGGAACAGACTGATGAATCTCAGAGGGAAGGGGAGGGTGGGAAGAGATTAACCAAAGATCTTTGATGCATACCAGAGGCCCGGTACACGGATTCGTGCACTGGTGGTGTCCCTCAGCCTGGCCTACGGGGATCGGGCCAAATCCATGCACCAGGACTCCGACATCCCCCGAGGGGTCCCAGATTGTGAGAGGGTGCAGGCCAGGCCACGGGACCCCACCAGTGAATGAATCCATGCACTGGGCCTCTATTAAATGCATAAAGTAGAATTAGAATTTATAAGAACATGGCGCCCACTACCCAGCCTTCTATATTTTCAACATCCTGTACAAACAATTCTGATACATAGCCAGGGCTGAGAACTACTGGACTGGGTCTGTTTCAAACTTTCCTAATGATAAAAATACCACATTGTTTAAACAAGCACAGTTTCTGAGGCCCCAGCCATGGAGGTTCAAATTCAATAAGGTCTGGAATAAGGACCAGGAATCACTATCATCAGGAGAGTCTGAAAAACAACGCACAAGAAGTTCTCTCATACTCTTCCCAACTCCTGAGATTCTGAAGATCGAATCCAACTACAGCTGCTCGTTGGTTCTGCATAACAGTTTTGAAATACTTGCATTATGGAAATCAAGCCCCAAGCAAAAATATGTATGCTTCTAACTGGCCATATTCTTCAGGTGGTGTCTCTAAAGAATGAAACACATTTTTTAATAAACTAAATGCCAATGAACATGTTGACTTTTCAATTGGCCACAGTTTACCAGTTCAGCTGATTTCAGTAAATATATGTACGCATGTATGCAAATGACAAGTGAATCGCTTTTGTCGAAGAGTTATTCAGTATAAACAGACTTGAAGCCTTGATCACTTAGGAGTGGAGTGTGAGATGTTTAAATCAACATTTTCTAAATATTTTCATTTAAACATACTGCATTCTCTGAAAATGTGAACATGTAAATCACTAGTGTTTTATTCTAGACACATTCTTTTTTCCACATCTAATATTTCACTCTAAAATAGAGGTGCGAAAGTAAACAAGTGTTTGTGGGCTGATCTGCCATCATGTTCAGCAGCTTTCATTAGTTTTTGATAGTCTGACCTAAATCAGCTGTAGAATAATGTTTAGCCTTGGCTCAGTCGGTATGGCTCAGTCAATTGAGTGTCGTCCTCATGCACTGAGAGGTCGCCAGTTCAGGCAGCCAATCAATGTTTCTCTCTCTCTCTCCCTCTCCTTTCCACTCTCTCTAAATATATAAAAACATGTTTTTTAAAAGAATATGTGATTTATCTCAATGACCCCAAATCTAGATCTTCCGCAAGTCCTTTCTTGTTTCTTCGGTTCCTTGCACCTTAGAACCAAAAGCAAAGCTTTCCATGTATTTTCTAGAAAATGGCTGAGAAAGGGATGAGAAGGAAATTATTACCAAGCAGTTAAGATGTGATTTTTGCACTTAGGCTTTTCTTTCAGAGCACAGTTCCCTTCGTCCAGAGGGAGATGGCTCGGGCAGCGGCGGCTGCAGCCCCAGATCTGTTTGCATCTCTGCCCGGGTACATGATGCTCTGAGGGACTGATAGTCTTGCACACTCAGTTTATGAGATGTAGGTTAAAGATAAAGATAAAGATGGAAGGGAGATAAGTAGGCAAGAGAGAGGAGAGCAGGCTGAGTGTAACTACACCCTCCCTAACTCAGACAAAGACAAGTGAGCCACGCCTTTCATTTAACCTTGTGTTCTTGAAAGAGTGTGTTCAGTTTGGAGATTCTTTAGCTGATAATAATAGTTTCTATTGCAATGATGGGAGGTGTATCAAATGTGGAGAAAATCAAGTCATAGTATTTGGGAACACATTGACATAAGCAAGTCAAACCCCTTGAGAATACATTTTTCTTTATTTCTCAAAATGTGGTCTAGAATATACTAGGCCAAAGGATAAAAATTAATAGGGTGATTATTCTTAGTATGAATGATGTTTTACTTTAGTGACCAAAACAGATATTTTGCTTTAAGGACTAATTCAGTAAGCAAATCTTTCACACAAAAGTGTGTGCTGACATATTTAAGATCTTTCCCTGAAGTTCCGTCTCCTCCTCCCCCTGAACTCCCACCTGGTGACAAAGCCTGCAGACTGTCTTTTAGAGCTCCTGCAAATTCCCTGGAGAACAGAGCTGGAGAATTGTGCTATTCCCCAAAGAATCTAAGCTTCCTCTACCTCACAGAAAGAGAACAGGCCTATGAGCAACAGATAAGAAAACAAAGCAATTTCTCCTTCTCCAAGTGGTAAAAGATGGAAGAGAGAGTAAGAAAAGGTATCAGAGGCAGAAGGAGGGGCCCCAGAGGACATAATTGCTCTGGGCACTCCAGTCCTCCATGGAGACTGGCTGGTTCCTCTACTCCTCCAGCTGTGCTGGGACGCTGCCTGTCACACCACCTCCCTGGACAGGTTCCATCAAACTGGCAGCTTATCTTGTATTCACTTGCCTGATTCATTCCAAGTCCTTCTACCCTCTCCACAATCCAGTTTAATTCAGAACGCCTTTTGTTGAGCACCTACTAGGTGCCAGGCTCCCTGAGAAGGCAGGAGCACAAAAGTAAGAATGTATTCTCCGCCTCACTCAGCCTGCCTACTAAGTGGCATGCACAGGGCAACAGTTAATAGTGAAGATTCTGCAAATTATACAAATCTGTGACATTTGCCAAGGATGAATAGATGCGAAAACAAAATTGGATTTCAGTTCGCTGGTTATCACTCGGGGGGCTCCTTTCTGGTAGATGTGCCTTATGGTAATAATAACAGTCTACATTTGTACAAAGCTCTAGAGTTTACAAAGTCTTCTCATAAACATGATCTCATTGTGAAATATTGAGATTCAGCTTTTCTTTCGCAATTTACAGATGACAAAATTGAGGCTAATAAAAAGTAAGGTCATACTGTACTCAGAAATTGTATAAAATACTACTCAACAACCAATATACACACAGAAAAAAATATTAGGCTGGCTCCCTATTATGATAGTACACCCTAAGTGCTTCCCAAATATAACTTAAATTACCCTACAGAATAAAGTTTGGAGAGAAGAAGGTACCAATTATTTTGAGCACATTTTACTAAGGGAAGGAAGCAATTAAGCCACAGCCGTCACACAATGCCCAGGAGATAAGACAACACTACTTCTCAACGTCTCATCTGGAACATTCTTCTCTGGATTGCTATGGTAAGAGCGCTGTAGATAGAGTTGAGTGTGGTTCTAGTGCCTTCAGCATCAGAACACAAATCAAAGACCCCAGGAAATTTCCTGAACTGTGCAGCTTACTGGGCAAATGATTTAATCGACTTGGATTTAAATAACGTTATCTCCAGGTGGGGGTCGAGATTAATAAGACTGTCTTTCAGGAAGGTGTGGGAGCTGAGGACTTATTACTTTACAAGCACCCATCTGAAAAATGGGGCTGTCATCGCGGGATACGCCAAGCTTTGATGAGGCCTTCGGGGCTGGAGAACCAGCCCATGCGCACTGACATGGGCCGGAGCTCCTCGGATGAAAGCGCTCTCTATAAGCCATGTGGATGTGCATCTGATAATCTTTGACATATGTTTAATATTTAGATTTCCAAGATTACTCATGTTAATATCCGCTGCACATCTTACTTTTTTTGCCTTTTGTGCACACTGGGAGATGTGGGTTTGGACACGTTTCAAGCCAGATTTGTTCCTGTTGCTTTATTGCTGCTAACCACGGGGTCACTAAAATGGGAAAATCATCTGCTTCTTTCTCTACTGAACTTTGAATTCAAAACTTACAATTCAAAGAAGAAAAAAGAAAAGACATGAGTAAATGAATAATGAATGCAGTAAAAATAAATGTGTGGTTCTGGGCCCCATTTAATTTTTCTTAAATGACAGTGTTGTTAATGCTATGAAATATTTTCTCTGATAAATGTGAGTTAGCTAATTTGCATGAATGGCTAGTCTGTCATTTTTTTATTCTGTTGAGTTATGGGTTTTTAAAAATGGCTTCTTTTCTGTGTAGCTTTTAATACATTGTTATTATATGTGATCACTGAGCTTTCCTAATGGCACATTAAAACCATGGGTTTCATCTTTTTTAAAAAATAGAAATTAATTTGGAAAAACGAATTCATGCAATGATGAAGTTCTTCAAATAAATGTATTTATAAGGAAAAACTCTTTGCACATTATTCGTTATTCCTTTTTAATGCCAAAAAAATTATTTTTGGCCAAAGTCTCAATCACAGAAAACTTAAGAAATTTAAAAAGTAAGCTTAGAGTCCCCCTCCGTGCTTAAGGTTCCATGATTTTCAAATGACTAAAAAAAGTGTTCTACAAAACCTCCCTTGTGCACCTGTGCCATGATCACTGAAGAGCTAAAGAAAGGTCGTTTGATTCTGAACCTTAAATTTTGCTACATTCATGCAAATTAAATAATGTTAATGATGCCTAGAGAGAGGTTCAGTGGCCTTCCTTTGAATAAAGCAAGACAAAATGAGTGTGCCAAAGGAAGAGAGGAGGAATTCCAACCAGTGCATCACCCCCAGTGCATCGACTTTGGCTTTTTTAAGTGTTTTTAAAGTAAACTCAGTGCCTATGCCTCAAAATTGCCCAACTGAACATCAACAGCATTTGAACATTGATGAAATTGTAACCCATGCGGCAATTACTTCAGAGTTATAAGCTTTAGAAAATGGCATTATATGACACCGGAAGTGCCATCTCAGCAATCCCCACACTGTAAAGCATTAATGAATGAGTGCTCTCTGGCTGCCTTGGCTCATAAATGACAGAATACAAAAATGAAGGAATCTGATTTAAATCCACCAGGCATAGAAAAGTGGAGGTGCATTCGTAAGGTCAAATGGCCATGGCCCAGGGTTTTGCTTTAGCACAAAGTGAGAGGCCTTAAGACTCTAGGGTGCACAGACCCAAGTTCAAATCCCCCTTGGCCACCTACCTGTTCTCTTATCTCCTCGTGCATTTCTTTCCTAGCATACAGTAAGTTCCATATGTTAGCGATTGTTGCTAAAGTACTTATGCAATGGAGGAAATAAGACCCACTTCATGGCATTATTTTGAAGATTAGTGATAAAACATTTATAACTCCAAATATAATACATGACATTTAGGTAGCTGCTACTCTTCCTGCTATTGTGTACCACCATTAGAATAACTTTCAATAGAATGTAAGCTACTAATTAGATCAGGGTTTATGTCTATTGAATGTAGTGGTATGTCCCCAGCCTTTAGAACAGTCTACTCAGCCCTCCTCTCCTGATACCACTGACATAATTCAGACCATATACAATGCTTGTTTGTTTGCTTTGTAAGTGTAAGCCTTTGATTTCAAAACACATTCAGACTCACAACTAGAGTACCCTGTGAGTGTTGTGAATAACTGAGTTGTATGACCTAGAGTTCAAAGTAGCTGTAGGTCAAGGACAAGCTCTGGAATCAAAAGAATGAGATCAGTGTCCCGGTTTTGTGGCTCTGTGACTTAATACAATGGCCAAACCTTCCTGAGCCTCAATCTACTTACCTATGAAATGAAGAATAATGGTAATATGTGGCTTACCGAGTTCAGCTGTATTGTTTTGAGGACCAAATGGAATAATATATAGTATAACATCAGACAATGTTTTGTGTTCTACAAATATTATTTATAATAAATATTACTTATCATCATCCACTACCATCATTGAATGCCTTATTGTTCTCTGGACAAAAGGAACTGTATAGACCAGGAGGCAGCAAACTGTAGCCCGCAGGCCAAATCCAGGCTGCGAGCTAAAAACATTTTTAGATGTTTGAAAAAAATCACAACAAGAATTAGATTTCATGACACAGCTGAAAAGCCCGCAATATTTACTGTCTGGATCTTTACAGAAGTTTGCCAACCCCTAACTCTAAGAGTTTATATTAATAATATTTTTAGTTTCCTTTAGGATTAAGCTTTAAGGCAGGTAGAACCTATGCACTACACAATTAATGCCAGGATTAGAAGGAGCTCAGGTAGCAAGACAAGCACCTTCTTAAAAGTAGGCCCTGGGTGTGCCTCACTGGTCTCATGAACACCCTCAAGTCCTGGGCTGAAAGCTGCCTATTCTTGCCTGTTTGCCTCTCCAAACCAGATTAGCCTATAATCTTTATAACCAAGGTCACTGTTTCTCTTGTTCACCTCTTTAATCTTAGCACTTATCACATAGCAGAGGTTTCCTAAGTTTTTGTCAAATAATAAGTGAATGAATGAATGCATGTATGAATGTAACTATTCATTCATCCTCTCTACAAGGACCGGCTCCAGCTCTTGCTCTTCCATGAAACCTTCAGAAAGCACTTCAACCCAAAGATCTCTCTCGTGTCTTGGAGTCTCATGTTGTCCTTGATCTAAGGGAGATAGTGCAGGATTTATGGATACTCTTGAACCATTGCCCATACTCTTTGTTAACCGTTGTCCAATTCACTTATTTGTTATGTATTTATACTTTGGTTCTTCCAAATAGATGATAAAACTGAGTGTTAGATCCAGCATGGCTCACAGCCTTCACATCTGGCTTCCTCCCCAGCAGGGGAAAACATATTAAAGCCACTCTAACCCTAGGATCTATGATACAACATGGAGACTATCTCACTGCTGATCTGCCCTGACCTGAGTTCCGGCCTGCTACCTGAACCCTAGGCCACACCATTTCCTGGTTATGGTCATTGGAGGTAGGGTTTTGCTCTTGTCTGGCCCCTCCATAAGGAGTGGAGTTCCACCTCTCATCTCCAGCCTGGTGCTTGAGGATGCAGGATCTGCACCCACTGAAGGTCAGCCCCCTGCCTACTGGACCTTCCAGAAATGGGTTCTCATCCTCTCACTGTTGGACCATTCATCTTGGACCACATTTACAGTTTTTTGCCAGTACTCTAACCTCCAGGATATTATGCTCTATCCACTCTCTTCTGGCCTACTCCAGCCTGTGGTAAGATATCAGGCCAAATTAGGCCAAGGTCTGAGATCTGAGATTTGAAAGAGAGTCTGTGATTAACACTTCTTTTTATCTACAATATGCCTAAATGGTGCATTAGAAGGTCAATAAAGATTCATTAACTGATCCAGCATAAAAAATAATAATATCAAAAGATGGTTACTCATAAGGTGTCTCATATCTAAGTTTCTTGTGTTTCAAACTCCCATCAGACACAATATATCCTTTATATAACAAATATTTTATAATATACCCCTTTGCTATCCTGAAATGAAATTCATAGAACATATACCGGTATATCATAATTATAGTACATTACCTAGACACACAATGTCCTAAGTATAATATAAAAGAGAAACAAAAAGAAAGTAATTAATAAAATTATGTGTATTTATTTAAACATGTCCATATGGGAGGCATGAAAAATAACCAAATGTGTGCATCTCTGTGCCATGAATGCCACTCCAATAAGGTATCATCGCTGCCAGTGATGTGATATTCTCAATGTCCAACTCTTGGCAAAGTTTTGAACAAAACAAAATATAATCTTTCCTTAATATACATAGTAGTTGTGAATTCATGGAAAATTAAATATGTATTAAAACAGGGCAGCCAAATATATAAATTGAAATTAGGTTTCAGGCTTAGGTAATTGTAAGCAGGTTTATATTCAAAAGCCAAGTGGGGTGCTGTATGATTCTTTATTGTGTGGGGCTGTCCTGGGAACAGAGGAGGTCAAGCATCCCTGGCTCCACCCAGCATTGAGATATCTCAAAAATGCTGCCGGGAATTTTTTAAGCACTCTGTCGGGAGAAGTAATATCTCTACTGAGAACTACTGGTCTAACCTACCTATACAGAACTTTCCTGAACTCAGATCCCCTCTCAGGAAGAATACCTCTTCTGACCTTGAAATCCCCAAGTGAAGGGTTTGACTAAGTGACTAAGTGCCTGTCTTTAAGATGTTGGCAGACCCAAGATCCAAGGGCCAAGGTTGTTGAATGCAGCCAAAGATCTCAGCACTACCCAATCTCGAGCCTATGATGTACGAGGTTACAAGAATAGAAGATTTAGTTGCACAGCGGAAATACCGAGAGTTCCCTCTAGCCAATTAATTAAATTAAAAGGCAAAACCATTAGCATTTCCTTACTCCGTTTACTCTCTGCATCATATACTCAATGTGCTCTTTAAAACCATTGAATTTAAGGGTTGACAGTAAATCTGTCCCTCTGCACGCAGCATGCAAACACATCTCTAACATTTCCATTTCTGGTCTTTCCTTTCGACCCCTCTACTGTTCCTCCTAACACACATGAAAAAACATCCCAACTCCAGGCCCTCTTTCCTTAACTTTAAATTGCTGGGTTCTACCTCCCAACTGGCCTTCCTGTTGCAGGCTTTCCCAACTCTAACCCTTGCTGCATTTCTACATAATGTACGTAGGCCCAGACTCATTTCCAATCTGGTTCATTCTGGGAAGGAACACCCTGAATGGTCATCTCACCTGCGTGACTTCAGTTGCTACCTGACATCTCCATATGTACTCCTATACCTTTTGCTCTTCAACATTCACCTTCTGTTTCCATAAAATGGGACCTCAGTTGACGTGGCTTTGTACTCCATCCTCAGGGGCTTTTCTCTTGCTGTCTACCTGGAATGACTGTTCTCCTTCCTTTCGCCTATTCAATTCTAACAGCCCTTCAAAACAACTTAAATATCACCTCCTCCAAGAAGCCTTTCTAAATATTTTTTCCCTCTCAGTTGTTGCACCATTTTTATAGTGAGCCTCTTTTGCTTAAAGACAAAGGTCCTCTAGGGATTCTTTGGTGTCCCCAGTGGCACCTAGGAATTTGTCATAGTAGCATAATTGTCTAACACATTCTTGTGGTTTTATGAACTCAAAAGACAGGAAAGTGATAGAATGATCCCATATTTAAAATATTAGGGGAGGAGAGCCTTAGCCTCTCCTTCAAAATCACGTCCTTTCTCCTCCACTAAAGTAACCTGTCAGGTAATTCTGTCAGGTAACCAGCTGGCCCAGAAGGACACACTTCCCTCTTTCAGCTGCAACATTAGTGCATTGCAAGTAGAGACAGAGCTTCACGGTGGCTCTGAAAACATTAACTAAGACAATAATAAATTAACACAATAGTCAACTAATAGCACCGTGAGGCTTTCATGTACGAATTGGAATGTGAACACTGAGATTTTCATTTCATGGTTGAAAAATACACGAGTTGACCCAAATACTAATTTCTGCATTTCTGTCATTTACATATCATGGGTCAGTAATCATTTCTTGCCTAAATGGCTTTCCAAATGAAAAGCTGTAATATTGTAATGGTTTATCATATTTACAAACATCACATTGTGCTACCTCCCCCTCCTTGGTGCTTTGGATTCGCAAACAAGCAGATCCCATTCTCTGAGAAAGCAGGAGCGGTGCCTGAGCAGAGTGGGCAGGTTCCCCCAGGACAGGTGCATTTGTTTTTCCCTTCTTAATGGTCACAAGTCCAGGAACCTATACACAAGGCACCTCACTTCTCCCGAAGGGGCCAGGGATGGGCTCTGCCTGTGTTTCAGTGATGGTTCTCCTGTCTGGGGCTGAAAAATCTAGCTGCTTTGAAAATGTCTTCTTGGGAGGTTGGAACTGCTGAGAGAGCCCAATGTGATGTTTGGGAGGGGTAATGCAACCTGATGTTTTCTATTACAGTTCAGAACAACACCAAGTGAAATGTCTAAAGCGATTTTCCCCTCATCTTAATGCTGGGATAATACAAATCAGCACAGGAGTTAACTGGTCTTTCATTTAAGCCCCACCCCTGTGGCTGAATTTCAATGTCCTGAGTTACCTTGTCCACTGGTATCTTGCTCTTGTCATTGGGCAATAGGTCTCTTAAAAGTCTGGATTTTTAAAGATGAATAGAGTTAGAGCCACAGGCTAGAAGAGAAACTGGTAGAACAATGACACCCTGCCCTAGCCGGTTTGGCCCAGTGGATAGAGCGTTGGCCTGAGGACTGAAGGGTCCCAGGTTTGATTCCGGTCAAGGGCACATGTCCAAGTTGCGGGCTCCATCCCCAGTGGGTGGTGTGCAGGAGGCAGCTGATCAATGATTCTCTCTCATCTTTGATGTTTCTCTCTCCCTCCCTCTCCCTTCCTCTCTGAAATCAATTAAAAATAATAATAACTTTCTAAAAAAAACAAGACTGGCTTTACACATCGGCCTTGATCTGTGGTTATAACTTGGGGTTGACTGTCAGCAGCAAGCATTTGTGGGGACAGTCACCCCTTCTTCATTCCTGCACAAGCACATCAGCCCAAGGTGCTCCCTACCTGACACCTCCCTTTTCAGGCTTCTGTTGCTCCTACTTTGGCGCAGGCACTCAAAAGGAAACTAAAAAAGAAAAAGTGTTGAGGTCATTTGTTAGACTCTCCTGTGAATTTGGTTTCAGGACTAGAAAGCGGTGCAGTAGCTGTGTGATTTATGAAATCCCTCCCACTGCCGCTTTTCCTTATTTTTAGGGTGATGTACAGGAAGTGAGCTCCCTAAGACCTGACTGGTCACATTTCACACCATCGCCTGTGAGTCCTGGAATGGAGGGCATAAAAACAATCATGTGGATGGAGAGCTGGTGGGGAGGGATTTAGCTGTTAATGGAAATTTCTCCTTCAGACCCTCTGGGAAAAAAAAAAAAATGTTACCTTTTAGAAGATGGATCTCCCTTTATTTTTTTTCTCCCTGGCCCCAGTGTCTTACTAGTAAAAAGGTTAAGGCAGCGTGTGTGTGTGTGTGTGTGTGTGTGTGTGTGTGTGTGTGTGTGTGTTGTGGGGAAAGGGCAGAAAGGGAGGAAAGTGGAAAATGATGGTTATCATCGCAAAGTCCTTCTTCTCCAGCCGGCTGCAGCTCTGTTTATGAAATGCCATAACAAAAGTGAGCTCACGCCTGTGTGCTCCTATCGTGCAAGGTTCCTGGGTGCCAGATGGGTACTCTGTGATTATGTGAGCGTGGATTATTTCATTTCCTACATCTGGGACTCCAAATGGCTGCCCAGAACGCCACAGGAGGGAGGCACTCCTTCTCAGCTGGGGAACCTACCTTCACCGGAGACCCTGGGGAGCAGAGGGGACACGGCCAGCAGCTCCCAAGCAAAACCTGAAAGTTCACACACACCAGGGCCTTCGGGGACACTTTTACAATCCAGCACAAGGTAAAAATAAATAATAACCAATGACGTATGTCAGATGCAGTTTAAAAAAAGGAAGAAGGAAAGAACAAATGCAAACAAACCATAAGCATTTTTGTGCCTGGCCTAGGAAGATGTTTAGGAAACAACATTTTGCATTTCAGTTTTGAAATTCTGTTGTGACCTTTTAGTCACAGACTTCTTGATATTGCCGGTGGTATAGATAAGTGAACAAAAACGGTCTGAGGAATGCCGGCATGTAACACAGCCTCTTGGCCTATCACTTTATTTCAATTAATGGGATGGAGTGTACTAGCATGAAATAGTAGCAAGGATGTTTACTTTTCCCCGGTCCTGTACCAAAATTGCGTGTACAGAGAAGCAGCACGTTTACCTGCTGTTCAGCTGAATCCAATAGACAGCAGCCATCCAAAACGCAGGTTCCTCCCATTTTTACGTTTGTTCTCAAAAATCCTTACCATCCCCTCCTTTCCTCCCCACTCAAACATAGTTATCCAAATCACTCAATTAGTCCTGCAGGAAAAAAAAAGTTTATTATTATAAGAATATGTGACTTAATGTTTGAAAAAAAAATCTGACAGTTGACTTAACTGTTTTGCATAAGGTATTTACAAACCACAGCAGATTAAAGGGGGGGGGGGGGGTATGCATTTTCACATCCTGCTTGGTTTAAAGCAGCAATTTTCTGCAAGGACAACGGAGAAAAAAATACATGCTTTACACTGCTTATATTAATTACATTTTTTCATTACCCGTCATGTTTTCTGTAGGCTTGTGTATTATTACTGCAAAATGTAATGAAATAGAAAAGGAAAAAAGAATGGACTTCTGGGAAATTTTCCAATTCTTGAAATGCAATGTTAATTGAGAGCTATTTTTAGGGCTGCACAGATAGTGCAGGACCCAGTGCCATGAGTACAAATGGGTCCAGCCCAGGTGCAGCTTCCCTGGTGTCAGCCCGAGGCTTTGCTGCTGGGAAGCTTGAAAATCTCCGTCTCACTTGGTGCCAAGTCTACCGAAGGGCATGGAAGGATTTCTACAGAAGAGCTTCCCACACAGCTAATAAAAGAAACGTGAGCAGAGATGAAGGTGGAGCCCGATAGAGTTCAGGCCATATTGATGCTTAGTAGCAATGCCCAACCTGATCTCCAACCTCCACTCCCTCAGAGTAAAAAAACTAATCAGCATTTAGAAAAATGGTGACATATAATGAAATGCTTTCCAAGGCCCTTAAAATGAAGAATCTCAAAAGTACCTGTAAGCCGAAACCGATTTGGCTCAGTGGATAGAGCGTCAGCCTGTGGGCTGAAAGGTCCAGGTTCGATTCCGGTCAAGGGCATGTACCTTGGTTGCGGGCACATCCCCAGTAAGGGTTGTGCAAGAGGCAGCTGATCGATGTTTCTCTATCATCGATGTTTCTAACTCTCTATCCCTCTCTCTTCCTCCCTGTAAAAAAATCAATAATATATATATATATATATATATATATATATATATATATATATATATATAGTACCTGTAAGATGGTAAGAAACAAGACTCTTTATCAGGGACCTTCTTCTCCTGCTGGAACATTATAAATTCTTAGTCTTGGGTATGTCCTGCCAAGAACTTGAGGGAACTTGTGTGAGAACCAGGAACTTGATGAATTAGAGAAATAGTGTTCCTTTTATTACCAAGCTAAATGGACCATAGAAGTAACTTCCCACTTGATTGATGTGAATAGGTGACTCGAAGAAGAAGAAGAAGAAGAAGAAGAAGAAGAAGAAGAAGAAGAAGAAGAAGAATTGAAAATTTAAGTAACTGCTAAAATTCACTAAATTTCTATAATTCTTATTGTTGCTTCCACTTTGACAAAGTAAATGCAAATGTCCATAAAAGTCATCTGGCCAAAATTGCTCTGGACTATCAGACTTAGAAGTCCAGTTATGAGCAAAATTTCACCCAACTGTGAACTATAGGAAAGAGCAAAGGGGAAACTCTTTCTAGTCACTAGTCTCCTCTGAGTTATGAGACAGGTACCCTGCTTGCCCATCCCAGCTCCTGGCCATCCTTCCAGGTCTCAGTCAGTGCCATGTGCTCACTCTGAAGTCAGCAGATTACAATACTCTACTGCAATGCTGTTATCAGATGTAAGTTGACTATCTTCCCTAAGACTAATGCTTCAGGCCTGATCAACACATTCCTTAGGGTAAAATATTCATTGAAAAAGAAATTCCAACATTTTAGGAGTCTCTTCCAGTCACAAATTCAATCATAAGAACAATTGGTAAAACTGGTGGTACATGGAGTGAGAAGGCAAAATGGAAACGGTACATGAAAACCAAAAGTTCAAAGCTGGGCAGAGAGAAGCCTGAGTTTCCATTCCTCATTGCCTGGATTCAAATCAAGAAGGTTATTCCAGATAGTTCCTGTATAGCCTAGACCACAGGTAGTAGCATTCAAGGCTGGGCTAACCCGGCTGGTAAATATTTCTGGCTTACATCTCCTGCTCATCATGATGATGACAACAGGCAACCTTCTAAGCAGTCCCTGGTTTGGTCTAAGCCACTTCCCTTCTTAATCATTTTCTTCTCCAGTTTTGCCTCTTTGGCCTACTGTGGTTGTTTTCATTCTAACAAGGTTGTCTCTATTTCTTTTAACCAACTTTAAACAATAACTATCCACTCCCTGCTATGAATGATATTTAGTTCCCTTACATCTCCACTTCCCACTTTATCTATCACCCTCTTCTCAATTGCTAATACTTATAACTTAGGTTCTCGTACTGATTACATTTGTAGTGTTAAATAAGATAACCAATGTCTATTTCTCATTTTAGCAACTTTATATATATTTGATAAGGATATTGCTGGCCCTGTTTTTCAATCTTTCTCCACACCTCTCGCCCCATTCCATACCCCAATATCTGTCAACTCTACTTGAACAAGTACATTGTCAAAATTGATAACATTTATGTTCTTTTCTGTAATTATAATTAAGTCTTATGTGAGTTTGTCTAGGGGTTGACTCTAACAATTAATAACATAACTTATAATAAGGGTTTATCTATATATATATATATATAAAAGGCTAAGTGGCCATTTGACCAGTCAACTGGCCGACCAGCCAGCAGGTATGAAACTCACTGACCACCAGGGGGTAGATGTCAACACAGGAGCTGTGGTGTCTTGGCAGCAGCGGTTCTCTGGTATCACATCCCGGAACCAGAGAGAAGGGAGCACAATTCCTTGAGAGCCTGCAATTCCATCTTTGGCTGTGGGTTATGTTGTTGCTGGGGCACTGTCGGCCCCAAATCTGGTTTACTGCACACTTGCATTTGCCTTCCACACCCTGTATGACAGCAACTTTGCAGAGTGACCTCTCACACTCAGGGACCCCTCAGGGGATGTTGGAGAGCCGGTTTCAGCCCAATCCCCGCAGGCCAGGCTGAGAGATCCCACCTGCCAGAGGGACCGGCTCACTCTGTAGACACCACAGGTGTGGCTGGCCAGGGAGGGACTGCAGGAGGTTGGCTCCAGGTCATGTCTGGCCCATCTTGCCCAGTCCCACCCCACTGGCCACCTTCTAATTAATTTCCTTTCAATGTGCACAAATCCATGCACCAGGCCACTAGTATGAATATAATTCTACAAATATAGACGTGAGGAAAAGTAGGTTTACAGTTGTTCAAATGGAAAAAGACAAACAGGTTATGATTATTATACTAACTTTATTAATTCAAAAGAATGTCACAATGTAACTGCAAGCCTACTTTTGCCCACCACTGTACTTTCACTTGTGGACCAATCTCTTTCTAGAGACATCCACCCAGCTCTCTCTGAATTTCTGCTCCCATCCAGATAGCTCTGGAGCCCAGCTGTCACCAAGGGCCTTCCCTCCCTGCCCTTGTAGGGTAGAGCTATTATTTCCTGGATCTCAAGACTTCATCCTTCATGATGTTTTCCATTTTGCTGGAATTCACTCTCAATTATCTTCTTTGGAAATATAAACTATAATTTCCTATATGTTGATATATTTTCCCCTCTCCACTTGATTGGTGGTTTGGCTGGGCACAGAATTCTATGGTCAAAATTATTTTCCCTCAGAAATGTGAAGATATGATTCCATTTTCTTTCAGAATCCAATGTTGTGGATAAGAAGTCAAAAGCCATTCTAATTCTCATTCTCCAGAAGGTAACCTGTCTTTTCCTGCATTGACTCTCTTGGGGGTTTCTCTTTTTTTCTTGGTGCTCTGAAATTTCATAGGGATGTGTCTAAGTATGAACAAAAACTGGTTTTAAGGTATTTTAATAGAAAGATCTGTTTCTTTGTGTCTTTCATGATAGGTGTTAAGAAGCAAAAGCCATGTTTTGCTTTCTGAAATTCAGATTTATATCAAGAAAGAAATAAGTTATAAATGCATATTAACATAATTTTCTTTTACCTGACAAATTGAATTTAAATAATGAAGTTCAAATATATATAACCAACTTAATAAACACATCCTCAAGTGAATAAATGTGCACAAAGTCACTAGTTTTATAGTTTTTTCTGATTAAAGCCCTCAAAGGCTATAAAGTGGAAGTTACTCATCCTCATTCATGAGGTAGAAGAGGTGGGAAAAAAATGCCTAAATTTTTTATATTTTGGGGAGTTTACCCAAAACACACAAAAAAATTTAACTGCATTTTAAGAGAATGGTTAATATAATCAAGAGAGTTTAAGGAAGAAGGAATACAAAGAAGCATTTTCTTGGATAGATTTTGAATAAATACCTCATCGGATAGCAAATGAAAGTGGGTTTAGGACATAGAGATCTGGAAGGGAATTCTGGCTCTGCCATTTTCTAATTATGTGAGTCTTTGAGAAAATTGCTTAAACTCAGTAAATGTTAGTATCCTTTCTCATTTATCCCTAATTTTGTTGGTTTAACATTGAGGCTTGGGGAATTATAAATGTTCTGTATCCAATATGCCATGATGAGGTAGAAAGGATGGGTTTGTAAATGTAACAAAATGTTAAAGTGGAAGTTTTAACTGATGCACCAAAATACAATTGATGCTACGTTTCAAAGAAAGTGCTAGACCCTATGCAGAATTTCCAAAAGGAGATTTCATAATCCTGGAAATCTATTATTCATGCTGAAGATATATAAGCACCTGAGAGTGGAAATAAAGTAAGAATTTTGTGAGGAGAGGCTTGGAGATACTGGAGTTCCCATCTCCTAAGGAAGGTCAGTGAAGCTCTGGAGACCTTAATGTGTACCTCCTGCAGTTAGTGAACAAGTGACCAGGGCCTAGGTTATATTTGAAGAAGTTAACATGGGAGCAAAGTAATAGACTACACTTAAGACGTGACTACTCACCATGGTTTGTGATCACTAAGAACTTGATGTAGAAAGCTCAAGACCATTTAGGAAGGGATCTGACGAAGGGGTGCTTGATAGATTAAGGAGACACATAAGAATTGTCTCCTAATTTAAACACAACTATCTTAAACTGTACCATGTTTATTTGCACAATTCCCTTTTTCAGTATATATTTCTCTACTTCCCAGTGTTAACTTTGTATTCTACATTCACAATACATCTGCAACAGTTCTAAGTTATGATCTAATTAAAAATAGTAGCTAACATTTAATGAATACTTTCTATGTGCCAAGCGCAGTTTTAAGTGCTTCATACCTATTATCTCACAACAGGTGTGGGAAGTAGACATTTTTATGCCATCCCCACGATAAAACTGAGACACATAGAGGGTAACTTGCTCACAGATTCATAGCTAGGAAGTGGCAGAGCTGTGGTGCAAGCCAGATGGTCCAGCTCTAAGGCCTGAACTCTTACCCATTACAACATTGTCTCTCTAAAGGCTGTGCAAGAGCAATTCCAAAGAAATATTCCTTCCTTCTATTTTCAGCAAATCTGGCAATTTTTAATTATTCCAACTAATCTTTTCAAGACTTCAGAAGAGTTTGGGCTGATTTTGGAGAGTTCCTACAAAAGAAATAAAAGGCCATTTTCAAAACTCATAGAATTACTTTTCAAAATTAAGTTTGTGTAGGAATATAATCGAGAAGGAAGTAAGCAAGTAAATACGGTTCTTGGTGTCTGAAACTGGCCATTCATCAAGATGGGTCAACACCACCCAACATAAGTTTGATGAGTTCAATATTTTCAGGACTAGCAGAACTTCTTGTGGCCTGTATAATTGAGCAGAACTTCTTGGTTAAGATGAGCCTGGGGCTGGACCTCAGCTCTCAAGGCTAAATTTCTTCACTCTATAGTTCTTCTAGGTCACTGTCAAAACCACTGGTAATTTTACACTGCAGTGATCTGTGCCTTTTCCTGGCCTGGGGATAAATAGAAAAGTTAACAATTCTGAGAGCTGTTGACACCATGTCCTCAGAAACACAATCAGAAAATGTTAAGGGAAACCCTTGAAGGGCCTGAATGAAGGATGTGGACCTTCACACATGGACACTCCCCATGTGATGCCAGCTTTGCTCCCCAGCTCTGTAGCCAAAACAATGAGTAGGGCAGAGAGGGTGCAGGGGCACATGCCTGAGGCTTTAATAAAATACAGTAAAGGATGAGCACTCTTAGCAAAGCTTCGAGTGACCATTTGCTGGTAACCATTTGCTCAAGAGAAGGGGCTACAATAACACCCAGGATGTGGATGGGATAAAATCCAGTTTCTCCTCAACCACTGTCAAATGTAGTTGACTGCTCTCCTGTTTGCCAGACACACCCTGATATTTTTTAAATCATTTCCCCCTTAAGTACGTAGCCTACCCAATCTAAGCCCACTGGAAATGCATTTTCTGAACCCTACAATTGAATACTTGGCCTGACAACAGGCCAACATGTTTGAACTGAGAACAATTAAGGTCCCTTATGATCTCTGTCAGTAGGAGCAATATAGAAAACTTAAGAAAAGGGAAGGAGTGTCTGAAAGTAGAGAGAACGTGAGCTCTAAATCATTGCTTTGAAACATGCACTAGACCAGTGATTTCAGCTGGTGTGCACGAATTTTTAAATTTTTTTAAAATTTCGGCTGTGCTGCAAGAATTTTTAAAACATGCCACACCTGACTATTTAGTCAGGGGCCCTAACTTCTTTTGCCTTACATTGTCAAATTTTAAAAATGGCAACAACCAACACAATAATAGCCATCCAGAGTGAGAGAATCAAAATGTACCTTTTTTTTTTTTGTCAGATTGGCAAAAAATACATATTTTTGGTATGCCGTAGAATTTTAGTAATTAGTTGATGTGTGCTATGGGATCAAAAAGGTTGAAAATCACAGCCCTAGACAGACACAGGAGGGATCAGATCTAAATGCCACTCCAGACCTGTGTCCCATTCAAGTAGTCTAAGCAATTTCCCCCAAGTCTTCTTCTCTGCTTATGATGAAAGATGGTTTTTAGTTTTTCTTCTCACACATACAAGAGTCTCACAATGTTTCCTTTCTTATTTGCCAGGGATAGATATGGACAGCTTCGTTTTCAGAGTAATTGCTATTCACTCAATATAAATGGCTTTCATTCTTTCAATCACTTACTATCTCACTCAATATTATATACCAAGCGCTGATCTAGGGACAGGAGATTCACAGGTAATTAAGCCATTGTCCTACTCAGTGGAGACAATGAGGGATGTTTAATGTGCCATATGTGAAGGCAATAACGGAAGTTATGTGCATGATGATGTAGTGACTGCAGAAAGGACCGGGTGATTAACTAGAGGGAATGGGACTCAGGACTCAAAGTATTCTGGTAAATAATGACCTAGAGAGAAGGACAAGAAGGATCTAGGGCTTTCCCCTCATTAAAATCAGGATCTAGGACTTCATGCATCCCAGTCTGAGCCCTCAGCCTGCATTGACATGGGGTTTAGAGGCTTTCCTCCAAGTCCTTAGATTCAGATGCTATGGGAGTCTCAGAAACAGGAAAAGGGGCTGTTTCTCAGAAACAGAGAAAGGGGCTGTTTAAGCTATTTTGCAGAACTGAATAAATCAACAATGGGACTATGAGCAATGTCCTATGACAAGTCCTTGGCTCACATGCAAGGGAACACCTTGCTCAAGCTGAGAACAATTCACCTGCCTAGGGGTCCATCCTGGAGGCGAGACGCTCTGAGGGAGCACTGCTGGGCTTGGTGGTGGGTGTGCCGCACTCTGCTCCACAGCAGGTAGAGCCACGGAGAGGGTTCTCCT
The DNA here is from genome assembly GCF_951640355.1 of Cnephaeus nilssonii. Taxonomy (NCBI): domain Eukaryota; kingdom Metazoa; phylum Chordata; class Mammalia; order Chiroptera; family Vespertilionidae; genus Cnephaeus; species Cnephaeus nilssonii. Next base: position 39,272,726 of record NC_137078.1, read on the forward strand.
GCAGCAGCTGAGACAGGATGATGAAGAGGCAGCACAAGTTGCATGGATCCTGTCCTAGCATTATGCTTTCTGAAGATAATGATGATGAACGGAATGACGAATGAGCTACGATATTATTATAAAAACCCTCCTGTCCTCTCCTGCCTTCTTTTCTTTTCCTATTCTCTTTCCCGTCTCCAAATCCATTTCTCCAACTCTCTGACGATTCAAACCCTTTTCCTATAAAGACAACTTAAACATGTCCTCCACATCAGCTCCTGAGCCACTGGAGCCTGTCTCCCTTGCTAACGATGACGAGGACACCGATGTCAGCTGACATGGGCCATTTTTGCCTGGAGTATTTGATGGTTCTGTGTTTTGTTCTGATGATGGTTAGCTCTTTTGGTTCATTGCTGTTGGAAATAAATCACATCTAACCTCTTTTGTACTAAAATTAACTGTCTCCTTGGACTGATTATCTTGCCCTTGGTCTCTGCGGAGTTGCACCCACAGGATCTCCAATGTGCCTGGCAGCCGAGTGGTTTGCTAAAGTTACATGTGAGAGAAGTGAGGCTGGCTTTCCCAGACCCCAGGCAAGAGGGCGTGGCCTCTCCTAAAAACAGCAGAAATGCTTTAACAGGGGAAAAAAGAAACAGAACCCCTCTTGCCTATGTGTAGCGAATGCTCTGGTGGGATTGGAAACTAGAGCATTTTGAACATGTCCACCTGTCTGATTACCAAGTGGGTTTAGTTTTCTCAACAATATATTATCATTCCATTTGGAAGGTGTCAGAAATATTTTTTCTGCTAAATTTATTCTCCTTTAAGAAGAAAGAGAACCAAAACTAAATAAAAAAAATAAATCTTATTTTAAACCTGGTAAACAGACAGAAGGCTTTGCTACAATTTAATATATAGGCAAAGGTTCTTTCTCAGAGGGTAGGGAAGGTGGTCCACAAAGAGAGAAAAAATAGTTTGATGGCCTCAACAAGATTCAAGGAAATGGGACAGGAGTGGTGTCAAGTGATGGGTCTATCCCTAATTTCAAGTGCTGACTCTAACTAAACTAAACCAATGCGCACTGCTTACCTCTTGCTGTTACCCATCCTTGCAGAGACAAGGATGAACACATGCTGGCCTGATTTTTTTTTTTCCCCAAGAAAACAATTTGACTTCCCCCGCTTCATTTTCTAGCTCTTTCTGCACTTCCCTGATTCTGCAAGTGGACTCTCAAATTGAACTCAGTATAATCAAAATCCCAGAACCATTAAAAAATTGTAAAACTTGTTTTTCTTTCTGATTTCCTGATTCCTATTAACAGAAGCACCATTCTGCTACACATACATGCTTAAGACCTGAGCAACAAATATTACCCCTACCACCCTGCACAGCACTCTGATTCAGTAGCCTTCACCACGACTCTCTCATGCCTGAAACACCTTCTATGCCTCTTCTTTATTGACAATTCTCCATGCTCCTTTAGGATTCCACAGTATAACCAATTATTAAAGGGCCACTATCCAAAGCCAGCCTCTCACTCCTGATGGAAGCCTCAGCTACCGCCATGCCTGTCTTCCAAAGGCACTAAACTCATTTCTACCTCCAAGTCTTTGTTCATACCACGCCCTCCACCTTGAATGCATCTTTCTCTCCATGTATTTAAACTCTTCCCATTTATCATAGGTTAGCTCAACACTCATCTCACCTGTGAAGTTTTAGGGGCCACCCAAATTCATGATAGTCTTTCCCTTTTCCACTGAGCCTATATGGCAACTGAAGTCTGCACTTCGTTTGTCACTTATCATTTATCATTTATTCTCTTGTATTATCATTAATCCAGCAAACATTTTGAGTAGCTCCTATCTCCCTATGACAGGCTCTGTGATATTTGCTAATTATAAAAGGTTATAAGAGGCAAGAAATATGGAGGAGAATGGAAGTTGGGCAGAACAAGCAAGTCCAAGAAGAAATCTTTAAATAAAAGATATGTGAAGATGTACAACACCATAGGAAAAGGAACCAGTTATTAAGTTGTTATCTCTCAGCTCCAAACTCACTTTTACATTTTACATTTCATGGTGCTGGGCTGGGACTTTGCAAACATCATGTTTGCTTTGTCAGTTAACTTCCTGTAAAGGCCTGTTAATAGGAAATGTTAGAGGAAGACAGAGGCTGGAGGAGGAAACCGGGGCTTGTTCCTTCCTATCTGCTACCTGTTGCTTTCTGTGGGTTTCCTGTCTGTTTTGGGTTCCCATGTGCATCACCCCACCAACAGTTAATTCTTGGGCTCATCAGTGATAGATCCTCCTGGGAGCAGCAGCTGAAATCAATGGGAAGCTTTTCCAAATCATAGAACCAGCCTCTCTATCCTGGGCCCGGTCAAGGGCAACCAATCGATGTATTTCTCTCTCTCTCTGTTTCTTCCACTCTCTCTCTCTCTTTAAAAAAAAAAAAAAATCAGTGGGGAAAACAATATCCTGGGGTGAGGATTAACAAAAAAAATAATAAATCTACACTAATAAAAGAGAAACATGCAAATTGACCATCACTCCACTATGCCCATGAGCCAATCAGGAGTGAGTATGCAAATTAAACCAACAAATATGGTGGCAGCCATGGAGTTAGAGTGAGCAGGAGGCTTGGGTTGCCCCCAGCGATGGAAGAAGCCAAGCTTCCACCCAACCTGGCCTCTGCTCAAGGAGGGGCTGGGAGCCTGGGTTTCCAGGGGTGAGGTTCCCCGCTGCGGGGCTTGGCCAACCTGCAAACAGCCATTAGCCCCTCACCCAGGCTGGTCAAGCACCCCAGCAGGGACCCCCACCCTGAAGGGGTGTGGCAAGCCTGAAAACAGCCCTCATCCCCTCACCCAGGCTGGCCACGCCCTCCCATTGGGGACCCTCACCCCATGGGGCGTGGCCGGTCTGCAAACCACCACAGGCCCCTCGCCCAGGCCGCTCCATGCCCCAAGGGAACCCCACCCTGATCCAGGACACTGTTCAGGGCAAACCAGCCGGCCCCCACCCATGCACCAGGCCTCTACCTATACTAATAAAAGGGAAATATGCTAATTAGACTGAAAGACCTTCCAGGAGACCTTCTGGACATTCTTCTGGACAAAGCCATGGTGGCAGGGCTGAGGTAGAGGCGATTAGAGGCCAAGAGGGGAGGGCAGTTGGGGGTGATCAGGCCGGTGTGGGGAGCCATTGGAGGTGATCAGGCTGGCGTGGGGGGACAGTTGGGGGTGAGCAGACCAGTAGGGGGGCCAGTTGGGGGCAAGCAGGCCATCAGTGGGCGTCAGTTGGGGGTGATCAGGACATCGGGGAGGTAGTTTGGGGTGAGCAGTCCAGCAAGGGGATAGTTGGGGGTGAGCAGGCCAGTGGGGAGGGCAGGTGGGGGCAAGCAGGCTGTCAGGCAGAGTGGTTAGGAGCCAGCAGTCCCGGATTGTGAGAGGCATGTTCTACTGCCGGTTTAGGCCCGATCCCTGTAAACTGGCAGTAGGACATCCTTCGAGGGGTCCCAGATTGGAGAGGGATCCCAGATTGTAATAGAGTGAGGTATGCTTGTGTATACAAAGAAGATTTGATAACACTATGAAGATTAGTTAATTGATATTTATAAATATTTATACAATTCATCATCCAACAACTTCAAGTGCAATTATACATTCACCAAGATAGTACATATGTTAGACCATAAAGTAGGTCCAAAAAAATTAAAACCATGTTAATAGCAAAGGATTAACCAACCAACTTGTAGTTTGAACTGACAACACTATTAACACCAACATTACCAAACAATCATCCCCCCAAAAATATTTACACCAAACTTTTGTTTCTATGACAGTTCAGAATACCTGGGATCTAGTAGAATGTAAGATTAAGGTCACAAAATTTTCCCAGGTAGGGAAAAGCAGGCTCCTTATAAAGAAACCAACCCAGACTAATCAATAGTAGTAACAGACATTGGAGGAGTAAAGCAATGTCTATAACTAAAACATTAAAATGTTTTAGAAACTTATTAGAAAGTATGTGTCAACAAAACAAGAAATTTAAAAACAAAACAAAACATGAAATCCAAAAAACAGACCAGAAAGAGGCAAAAGCATCATATAATGACATCTATGCAACCTTCCGGAAAGAAAAAGTCCATACTAGATCAGGAGAGGCAAATTTCTGGGAGAAGTTCTCTAGAAAAATTAGATCTACTTTATTGGACAAATTTTTTTATTTACAATAGAGATATTGGAACATTTGGAAAATTGACCAACAGTATATAGAAAGATACATAAGGAAAAAACAAAGCAATTGTCATTTCCAAGAGAAATAAAGGGCAGAAAAAGGAAAGAAACAGGGTTGTAATGCACTATTTGGCTCATCATTGAACAACATTTGCATGTGCATAATAAACTAAAATTGTTTTATTTAAACAAATATGTGGAAGGGAAAAAAGAAGCATAGAGTTAAGTTTTTATCTAGTGTAGCAAAAATACAATAAAATATTCCTAAAATTTATCAGTCAAGATATAAGCATATTATTTAGATTAAATACATTAATATCACTTAGAACAGTAACTGTTACATGGTAAGCAGTGTCAGCTATTATTAGAAATATGAAGTTAACTATCAGGGGGAAGAGCTAGAAGATTTGAGAGTAATTGTCTCTTGGGCATAAAATTCAGAATAAGAAGAAAAATTATTCCAGTTCATTTTAAGTGTTTTAGTACTACGTAACTTTTAAAACAATACACATTTATTGCTTTTATAAAAGTAAAAATTAAATTAATAATAAAACAGGTATTTATAGAAAAGATATAAACATAAAAGTGTTAAGCATTATACTAGTAAATAAGAAAGCAAAATGTAATCTATAAGTATGGTGAATATGAATTGCAAGGAACAAAGTATGTATTATATAAAAAAGGCATATTAAACTCTTTCATACACTATTGAGTTAAAAAAATAAAAGCATTTTTTAAAATTCAGTCATGCTCAAAAACAAGAAATATACTCCATAAACAAACAAACAAAACAAAAACCTAAAACACCAGACAGGTCTCCCTAAAAAGAGATGTTGAAAACAAGAGAAACAGATGGGAAACCAGGGTGTTAACTAAAAACTAAAGCTGCATATCCAATGCATAACATGGGTGCAAATCACCCATACACAGCTAGAAATCAGGATAGTGCTTACAGTCATTAATGGTCATCAAAATATCTCCATCCATCAGCCCACAGTTGGAGCAAAAAGAAGTCATCAGCCCATAAACAGGGTAAGCACTGAGTTCTTATAATAGAACTAGAACCCTATTCCCCCACTGCATTGAGGGGAAGGACCTGTTTTGCAGGGCAATAGAACCAACCAAATTACAAAGGTAACCTCGGTCAGAAACAGGCTCTAGGGCTGGGGCAGAAGCAGCCATGAAACCATCCCCCCAAGGGGGACATCAGGTCCCAAGAAAATGTAAGGATGAGTTCACAGATGGAATTTTTAAGTGTATTTTTAAAAAACCTATTTCAAGGAGAGAGAGAGCCAATAAACCAGAAAACAGAAGTTAATCCCAAGAAAATAGAGATATTTGAGCAATAGAAAAAGAATGTTAAAATGAGTAGTAAAAAAAAAAAGAGTAGTGTTTTAATTTCTCAAAAAGATTAAAGAAACAATAACATCCCTGAAAGAAGATTCAGAAATTAAAAATTTCTTGAAAATTAAAAATATTTATAAAATACAAAATTTGATAGGTTAAAAAGTTAGACACAGGTGAACTGGTACAGAGAACTGAAATAATCACCCAAAAAGCTATCAAAAAGGATAAAAAGCTGGGAGAAAAAAAGGAAATTTGAAAAGCATAAAGAAATGATTAAAAAGCTCCAATATGTATCTCAAAATAGTAGTTACATAAGAATAGACTATAGAGAATGGGGATGAGTTGGAGTACAGAGAGATATTAACCTGGAATTTTCCAAAAATGAAGAGAGTCATCAGTTCTGATACTTAGAGAGCCCATCAAGTGCCAAAAAGGCAAAATTTTAAAAATCCACACCTACATGCATCATAGTGAAAGTACACAATATCAAAATTAGAGGAAACATAAAAGAATCAGAGATTTAAAAATAGAGAAGACCATGCAGCTGTAAAAAAGAAAGTAATCGAACCATTTGCAACGGCGTGGAGGGACCTGGACAGTATTGTGCTCAGTGAAATAAGCCAGTCAGAGAAAGACAAGTATCACATGATCTCACTCATATGTGGAATCTACTGAACAAAATAAACTGATGAACAAAATAGACTCAGAGACACAGAAGCATGAAACAGACTGCGGAATCTCCGGAATCTCAGAGGGAAGGCAGGGGTGGGTGGTGGGTGGGAAGAGATCAACCAAAGAACTTGTAGCATATATGCATAACCCATGGACACAGACAATAGGTTGGTGAAGGCCTGGGGATGACGGGGTGGGGGGATGAGGGGGGACAGAGGCCAGCTAGAAGAAGTCAATGGGGAAAAAAGAGACATATGTAATACTTTCAACAATAAAGATTTTTTTAAAAATAGCCTAGGTGGCTCAGTGGTTGAGCATCGACTGATGAACCAGGAGGTCATGGTTCGATTCCAGTCGGTCGGGGCATATGCTGGGATTGCAGACTCCATCCCTGGTGGGGGGTGGCTGATCAATGATTCTCTCATCATTGATGTTTCTATCTCTCTCTCCCTCTCTGTTCCTCTCTGAAATCAATAAAAATATATTTTTTAAAAATAAAATAAAATAATAAAATAAAATAAAATAAATAATAAAATAAATAAAAATAAAGATGACCTATAAGAGAATGATAATCATATTGACAGCAGACCTCAATAACAATGATGACTATAAAAGTCTATGGAATGATTTTTAAAGCATCAAGGGAAAATCCCAAGTCTGAAATTCTATACAAAATTCTATAAAAACTATCATTCAACAGGTGTTATTCAAAAAAAGTAATGACCCCAAGATCTTAAAAAAAAAAAAATACTAAAAGATGTATTCAGTAAGGGTAAAAAATTAACCTTGAAGGAAAAAGAAAATGGAGGGCATGGAGAACTTGTAAAACATGTATGTAAATCTAAGTGTTTTTATTATAAATATTAATCCCAATAGTTCTTGTTTATAAATAAAGTATAACTCCAATACTAGCTAATTCTACTATGGAATTGATGGAACCTTATTAAGATGAAAGTTAAAGCTTCTAGGAAGAGAATGATGTAACCACTGATTAACTTTCAATTTTGGTGGGAAAAAATGTAAATTTGAATACAAATGTTAAAAGTCTAGGAAAATTCATTAAAAGAATAGCAACAGTAAGTGTAAGTTCCAAACCAATAGAAGAGAAACTCAATCAACCCACATAAGAAGAAAGGAAGAAAACAAAGATAGAAAACATAATAAATAGAAAACATAAAATAAAATAGCAGAAATAAGTCTTAATAAATGTAAATAAACTGAGATTGTGTTTTTAAAAAGAACCCAAATAGGAGGAGTCTCTGTGAGACAGGTGCAACTGGTAAGAAATGCAGATGAAAACGGTTGAAGGAAAACTGAAGGACTTCTGATTAAAGCTCCTCTATTTTCTTACTAAGATTAAATAAAGAGAGTGAGGGGAGCAGGAGTACATTGAGACCTGAGGGCTACAATAACCTTGTCAAAGCTTTTTGGTCAAAAGTAATAGAAATTCATTGAAAAGAGTGACAATAAAGGACAGTCTGTTTAAATAATATAGGAACAGACTGTAGAAAGAAAATCTGATTGGCCAGTGGTCAACAGATCAGCTCACTGGGGTTCAGTATCAAATGTCCACCCTTTTCCAAACACCTGCGGCAGGGTTGGAGTGGGGGCTAGAGTACTTGCTTTAAAGGAAGTTCCTAGGGCCCAGTAGGCATGTCCACCAAGTTTGTCTCCAACAGGTGTCACCAAAAACTGTGTGTCAGGAAGGAATGAGAAAGGAAGTCTATGAGAGTCGAGGTAAAGGCCAAGACTAAGAGCTCAAATGAAAACCAGATACTGTAAATGATAAATGGAATAAGCCAAAGTTATTCCATTTTCTCCAAGCAGTGAAGGAAATGGTTGAAGTTAAATATTAGGAGTGAAGGGGATTACCAGAGTTAGTAATAGAAATTCCCATGGGACTTTGACTAGGCAGGGTAGGAAATAAAGGGGGTTGAAAGGACTAAAGACTAAAGGGTAGGAAGGATGGAGTTCTGGATGTCTCACTGAGGTTTGGAAGAGAAGGAGAAGGTGGGAGAGTAAGAGAGTGACTTAGGAATGAAAACGTCACTGCTGAAGGCTTCAAGGGCAGAGCAGTCCTGGCTGTAACAGGAGAAAAGGTTGTCTAGATGGAATAGAGAGAAAGTTGTTAGAGCAGAGGAAGTCAGAGAGCTGTGAGTCATCAGTGATGACCGGAGACCAGGAGAAGAGGGATGCTGAGAGCAGGTGCCAGGGCACTCAATGAATCTGGGGCTGAGAGGTGGAAGGAAGATAATGAAGAGACAGACCATGAAAGTGGAGAACACAGACACAAACCCAATTCCTGAGCCCATAATACATGCTAATGAGAATTAACAGCCTCCTTAAACTTTATCAATGGCTCCTGTTACTTCCAGGATGAAATTCTAACTCTCAGCATGGAAAATCTTGGTAATCCTTCATTTCCACCTCATCTCCCACCACTTACCCCCCAGGCCCTTCCCTCTTCTACTGAACTAATTTCTTCCACTTGCTCATGCTGATTCCTCAACCTGGAATTTCTTTTCCCTCTGCCTTTACCAACTGACTCCTACTTAGTTTGCAGAGCTAGGCCCAAGAGTCAGCTCCTCTGTAAAACCATCAACAAGTGAGTTCCCATCTGAGTTGACTATCTCACTGCACCTTAGGAACCTGTCACTGCATTCACCATACCAGGGTATCATTTCTAAAGAGTAGGGACTGTAGCTTTCAGATATTGGGGACACCAATACCCAGTGGAGTTCCTAGTAGGTAACAGACTCTCAGCACATACTTTTTAAGTACCTGCATGAATTTCAAGAGGTTTTAAAGAAATTGTGTCCTCACATTCCATGAAGGAAATCAACAAAATAACAAATATCAACAAACATCTCCAAGTGACATTAAATAGAATAGAAAATCAATAAGGTGCCATCCAAGTAGTGAAGAGGGAATTGGGCAGAGGAAGGACAGGATGCTGGAAAGGATTTACATTGACTGATGAGAATGGGATGAAACAAGACAAAAGAAGCCTCCCTAGGCGTGCTTGTACCATGCGTGTGATTCTGGGTCACAAGGACAAGAGAAGAAGGGAACTGAAAGGGTACCAAGATTTGGCTGTCCACTATACATTATCTCATGGCATCTGCACAACAGACCTCTGAGATGGAAATTTACATCCCCATTTTGCTGGAAAACCAGCAACAAGGTTCACAACAAAGTTTAAGTGGAAAGTCTTGGTAATTCTGTGGAATTTCCTTCCCAGGTGTAGTGAGATCAGCTGATTGTGCCAGGCTCGAGCTGCAAGTTCATACAAAGTCCTTCAAAGGCAACAGATTCTGCCCTTTGGTTCTTCATATGCCCTATATATCACCTAGCATGTGCCATGGACTTAATATGTATTTGTTTATTGAATGAATGAATGAATGAATGAATGAAAGCTGAACTGAATTAAGTATAAAGGTCTGGCACTCTAAGAACTTAGCAAGCATTATTTTATTTAACCTTCATAATATCCATGATTACCCTCCATTTTACAGATGATTAAACTGAGGCTAAGAAAGTTTAAGAAATCTACCCAAAGTCACACAGCTTATACATGACAGAGCAAAAATTTCTCCAGGTGTTTCTGCCTCAGAAGATCCACTCTCAACTACCCTGCTACATGGCTTCTCAATGAATGGGTTCTTCTGAATTAATGAATTCTTCTGGACATCTCAGCTTCCCCATAGAAAGATAGATGGTCCCTGTTGTTCCGGCTGTATGAAAAAAATGCACAAAACATGGGAAGTTGAGGGTGAGTAGTTCAAAATGTAGCAAATCTACAAATACATTGACTTCACTTTTAGATATTTGTCCAACGGGGGTGGAACAACTTTAATTAGTGTAACAGGACAATAAGAATTAAATTGGCTTGGTGGCAAGATTTTTACAGGATGACACTGATGGTATTACAATCCAACTTCAAAGATTTGGAACGATGTCCCTGCTCACACTGGAGACTAGAAGCCTGTTTTTCATCAACGAGGCTGGCCTGACAAATTAAGTCTGTGGAGTCATTAGATTAAGATAAGAGCTTATCTCCTAGGCTGACATTTATTCAGAGGTTTTTATACCGCTCAGCTAGTAATTAGTGCTGTTGAATTTTTAACAGTGCTTTGTCCAGTCATTCAAAAATTCTAGAGGTATATTTGCATCCCCTGTGTATGTTTTTGGTTATTAAAAATAGAAGAGGAATACAAATGAATTACTTCAGAAGGTTTGAATAATTCTTCCCAAAGTTGTTCTGTGGTGAAACAAGAAGCTTAATGACTTATTTGCAGAAGAAGGGAGCAGTTCTCCAAAATTGATAAATGTGGAATAAGGGGTTGCCTTTTACTGTGGGATCTATAATTTATTTCCAGGCATACATATTATAGGTTTATTATGTTCTAGTGGAATCATTAAAACTAGGATCACATGCGGTAATGGTTTCCTGCTGTTTCACACCCCCCAATTCAGCAAATACACTATAGATTCAGGAAATAGCTCAAAGTTGTGTTTTGTTTTTCGCTTCTTTCCTATGGCTGATTTGACTGTGAAAGTCTTATTTTTCCGTCTTCTTGTAGTTATAATAACAACTTGATTGCCATAGAATAAACTAATACATTAAGCCTGCACAAGTGTCTCGACAGTCTGTCAAACAAACAATGCTCACATTTTTAAGTGCTTGATTTGCAAAATTCCAAGTTCTTTGTTGAAATGCTAATTAGTAATCACATGGTTTAGACCGCCCTGTTTCAAGAAAGTTCATCACTTGGTGAAAGTTGAATCCCGTTAATATTACTATCACATCATTTATTTTTTCCCTAAGTGTGGACATTTCTCATCACTCAACATATCGTACTTGCCACTTTTTAAAAAAAATGTGGCAGAGAGAATTCCACTGGGATAAGTGAAAGTATTTGACTCTACAAGTTCACCTAAACACTACCCAAAAGAAAACCCTACATACTTCAGAGACCCAGGTTGGAAGATGGGTTCTCTTTCATTAAAATGAAACCCGTGTGGCTTTGTAGTTGACAAGCCAAAGTTAACGTCACTTGCTAATCAGCCTCTGTGTGCGGTGGGCACGGCACCTCTCCTGATGGGCACAGGCTGCTGGAGGTGAAGCAAGTGAAAATCTTCGTTGTTTCTCATGGCTCACCATCTTCCTTTCTCAGCACTCCAAACACATACAAATGCACTCTTGGCATCACTGGAATGTGGTGGAGTAAAAAGTTGACCACTTCAACAAAATCTTTGAACCTCAGTTTCCTTATCTGAAAAACAGAAGTGTTCTCAGAATAACCTTTAAATGTACCAACCAGGATCCTGAATCTCAGATCTGTGATCTGTCCCTCAAGGCAGAAATGTAAGAAGCCTGAGAGGACAGGGGAAATTATGATCTAAGAAGACATCACTGAATTAAAGTCACCTGAGGAATTTGTAGACTTGAGTTTAAAATAGTAATATAGAAACTCTGAAATTTTGTGATTATACTTTGTCATAGGATAGAGGTCAGAGTATATTTGTTGAGTAAATGAGTGGGTTAATTAATAGAGAGGTAGCATGGGATATTGGGATTTAGAGTCAGACATACCTGGGCTTTCAATTCCCAACTCTGTCACATACTTGACTTGTGGCTTTGGAAAACACTTAAACTTCTCTGGCCCTGCTGCGTCATTAATAAGTCAAGCATAATAACTAGCCCATAGGGTTGTTGGTAAGATGAACAAACACCTGTATGAGCACATGATAGGCACTCAAAAAATACCTGTTTTCATTTTTATTCCCTTAGGGTTCTTTTTTCTAATTCTCTGATTCTATGGACATCAAATGATAAAGGTATTACGATCCAGCTTTCAAATTCATGGACTACCAACTATCACCAACACATTTTGTATGTGTTATTATTATCTTTTAATGTGTAATGATAGAAGAAGAGGAGACAAAGAAGCATAAAGCTTCCCTTCCAACTCCCCATGGGTAATCAGGCCAGGGGAAGGTAGGCGTCATTCAGCATGTTTACAATGTACTCCATCTCAGTCCTCAGCCTTCGTTAACTCATCCACCCCCACCCCCGGCTTTCTGAAGAGCAACATGTAATTAGAGCACTAACGAGGTCATTTAGCAGAAACCATGGGTAGGGAGTAATGAATGTGCTATCAGGCTCGGAGAACAGCTTGGGCAAAAATCCAAACAATCCATGTTCATCTCTGCTGAGCCAACCTAAACTTGGAAAACAGAGCGTGGAAAAAGGTTAATAATAGGACACCAAAAATGAAAGCCCCCTTTCCAGAGAGACCCAGAGCAAAGTTTTGAGTGCAACCTTTCGTGAGCTGGTCTGTGCAGGTAGTGGGCTTGGCATAAAGACAAGCTGGGTGGCACCTGGCCCCTGGCAAGATGGCTCGGGTGCTTCAGGACCATTCCTGGGGATCTGTAGCCTAGAGATGGGCCTTCCGAGGTCATCTAGTTCCAACTCCCACTTTACAGGTGAGTTTAGGGGACTCCGCCGGAGAGCTGAATTGGCTTGGTCAGCCAATTGGAAACAGAGCCAGACTTAGTACCAAGGCCTCCGGATGAGCAAGGCGGTGTTTGACTCACTAGCGCGTGCTGTCTCCTTGTCTCTGAAGATGACATTTAGGCGACCATTCTAACAGTGTTAAAGACTTCAAGTGGGGCCAGTTTTACTTGAACCACTTCTGGAGTAGGAAGTCCCAGACGATTAAACCCAGCCCTTCATCAGTTTGCATTCGGAATCAGCACTCTTAATTGGTTTGCAACTGCTAACATGGCTGTGGCTTTCAACTGTATAGAAAAGGAAGTGGAGGAAGAGACCAAAAGAAGCTAAATACCTCCAAACACTTAGCCCACCAATTTCCAAGCTCCGGCTGTGTCCACCCCACTCCCCACCTCCCAGCCAAAGGAGTCATTGCCCTATTCTACCCTGCTGATAAGTAGGTTATATAATAGGCCACAAGCCATACTATTCTTTTCTTTCCAGTTTTTAGATGTTGGAGTGAATAAAATAAAAATTAACTACAAAATATTTTGTTATTGTAGTTTTCTCCCAATTTAATAGACCTTAAAAATACAACCATTATCATATGGAAGGATCCGTGAAGGTTTCATAACATTAAAAAAGGACTTCCATGGTTGAAAAGTTAGGGAATCCTTGTTCCAGCCTTCTGATCCAGATATTTGAGTTGTATCCTTACATATTTCTGTTTGTTAAAAACCAAGTGTTGTAAACCTGTTTCAAATGTTCAAAGCTAGAGAAAGAAAGAACTTAGTCACTATCAATCCTTGAAGTGTTAAATACTAAAGTATTAAAATTCACAGGATGAATTTTGTTCTAAGGATCATTTTCATTTCAACAAGCATTTATTAAGCCCTTACCATACACACAATGCTACCAAGCAGTCAGGAAGAATCAGACAGAGCACACAATCTCTGTTTTGAAAAACTTACTGTTCCTTTGGGCAGTCCCGACTTATACAGAGATAGGAAAGGTATAAGGAAATGTATGAAAAATCCTAGGGCTTTCTTACCTCCTATTTAATATATAGAGTGTCTGAAAAAATACACATATACACACACTTTGAATAATTATAAAGGCAGTGTTTATTAAAATACATTTCATTTTCAAAATTGAGCTATCAGCTGTTAAAGTGTGTATACATTTTTGGAAGGAAATCCTGTATTTTTGTCTTTTTTATTTTTTAGACTAAAACTTTTACTTATTTATTTATCTACCATTTATTTTACTATAATATTTAAAGTTTAGTTTTGGCTGTTGTTATTTTATTTTATTTTTTTTACTTTATTTTTATTGTTGACACTATTACAGATGTCCCCCATTTTCCCTCCATTTGCCCATCTCCACCAGGCCCCTGCCCCTCCCTCCCTCTGACCGTCCCTCCCTCTGGCCATCACTACACTGTTGTATTCCACCAACAGTACATGCATATATGTTCTTTGGCTAATAGCTTTACCTTCTTTCATCTAATCCCTCCTTCCCCTCTCCCCTCTGTCAGTTCATTCTATGTATCTATGCCTCTGGTTCTATTTTGTTCATCAGTTTATTTTGTTTATTAGAGTCCATATAAAGTGAGATCATTTGGCATTTGTCTTTTCTGACTGGCTTATTTCACTTACTGTTATAATCTCCAGGTCCATCCATACTGTTACAAAAAGTAAGAGTACCTTCTTTTTTACAGCTGCATAGTATTCCAATGTGTAAATGTACCACAGCTTTTTTTATCCATTCATCTATTGATGGGCACTTGGGCTGTTTCCAGATCTTAGCTGTTGTAAATATGCTGCTATGAACATAGGGGTGCATAAATTCTTTCTGACTGATGATTTGAGGTTTCTTAGGATATATTCTCAGAAGTGGGATCTCTGGGTGAAATGGCAGTTCCATTTTTAATTTCTGAGGTAATTCCATACTGTTTTCCATCGTGGCTGCACCATTCTGCCTTCCCACCAACAGTGCATGAGGGTTCCCTTTCCCCCACCAGCACTTGTTGTTTGTTGATTTATTGATAGCAGTCATTCTGGCAGGTGTGAGATGAAATATCATCATAGTTTTAACTTGCATCTCTCAGATATTTATCTTTCACTTAAAATGGTAACTGAGGAGTGTGGCTTTGGGGTGGCCTTTGGAACCAGGAGGCATTTATTAGCTCCTTTGATGTGTTAAGTACCTCACTGGGGGCTCTCTTCTTGGAACAGCTCCTCCTTTCAACTGGGCTCCCCCAAGAACTATGGCCCAGAATCCAGGCTTTCCCTAAGGTCCCTACCCCTACTTCTTGGACATCCTATATTCCTCCCATCCAGATCCTATACACATGCCTCTTTGTTTTCCTGAAGCTGATAGGAAGCAGGGAGAAAATCTGCCTGACAGGGAGTGGAAAATCTCAGTGGTGTGGTACCGTGCCAAAAATAATGTGACCACGATAACTGCGCCTGGGGATGGGGCCTGGGAGGGCCCTTCTCGTTCCCTTAACACAGTCTTCCTTGTTTGACTTTGAAAACAATGTCATGATAAGATTACCAGCTCATTCAGACCTCACTTATGAAACAGTGTGAAACAAGACGCTGCCCAGTGGTTTAAAACAAAGGACTGACCAAGAAATGTTCCTCTCCTTCACACCTCCTCATTGTGGGAGAAGCAAGACAGAATCAGATGATGCTCTGCTGGTGTGAGAGACATTCTGCTATAGCAGAACCCAGACTTTGGGGACAGGCAGCCCCTGGTCCAAATTCTAGCTTAGAAACATCAGAGCTGTGTGACCTTAAGCAAGTTGCTTAACATCTCTGAACACCAGTGTTCTCACTACATAATAGAGATGCTAATGATAAGTACCTACAGGATCACAGTAAAGACTAAATGAAACATAGTAGGTGCTTGATGAGTTTTAGTTATGTTTTCAGAGCAAAATTCAAATACTTTCTCCTTTAGGGGAGAAAAATAAAACAAGCCACCTTGTCAGGATGCAACAGCTGGTGCTAGAAACAAATGTAACCACATCAGGGGAGAGTGCCTCCCATCCTCAGAGTCAAATGTACTTATGGATACAGCAATTTGCATCTTGTCAAATGTTCCCTAACATTTTGCAAAAAAATCCCCAAATGTCAAATTAGTGAGTAATCTGTAAGTGCTATAGATCTCGTTATCCTCTGAATGACTCATAGCATATTTGGGGTGTCCCAGATACCAGTCCAAGTAAATGTTAGTAAATAAGGAACATCACTTCTCCCCTCACAAGGCTCTGAAATTGATACCAGCTTCTACTTGTAAAGGAAGAATATAAACCTTGAGGGCCAGAAAGTGCCCCATATTTTTTAAAGTTGAATGAGCTGTCACCAACCGTATAGACTTAGCACTGACCATATGCCCAGTCCTCAGACAGGCCAGAGGTGGGGGCAGGAGTGAACGGATGAGGCTCTGTATCTCAATACTGACTCCACTTGGCTTCATACACATTTTCTTACTTAATCTTCTCAAAAGTCCTTTTTAGCCCTGGCTGGTGTGGCTCAGATGGTTGAGCATTGAGTCATGCACCAAGAGGTCGCCAGTCTGATTCCCGGACAGGGCACATGCCTGGGTTTCAGGCTTGATAGTAGGGGTGTGCAGGAAGCAGCAATCGATGTTTCTCTCTCTCTCTACCCCCCCCTTCCTCTCTTTCTAAAATTAATAAATACATATTTTAAGTCCTTTTTATTTGTTTAAAAAAT
Organism: Cnephaeus nilssonii; assembly: GCF_951640355.1. Classification (NCBI taxonomy): domain Eukaryota; kingdom Metazoa; phylum Chordata; class Mammalia; order Chiroptera; family Vespertilionidae; genus Cnephaeus; species Cnephaeus nilssonii. The sequence continues at coordinate 39,289,197 of NC_137078.1, forward strand.
ACTGAAATAATACTTGCAATGTGTGTAGCGCTTCCCTGAGGGCCTACTTCTTGGGAAAGTCCCTCCACACAAGAGGATTATAATTGCTTTACAGTCCTCAGAACAACTCATTGAGGAAGGCACCATCACATTCCCCATTTTACAGATTAGGAAACTGAGACTCAGCAAGCTGAAGTGGCTTCCCTAAGGCCACATACTACGCGGCGAAGTTAAGGTAGGAATTCAGATAGTCTGGCTCGAGAGTCTGTGCTCTTAACCATGAAATACTGCCTTCCAAGATGGGCACCATAGAAAACTGAGGCTCAGAAAGATGAATTAACACTTTCCAAGATATCATATGGCTACTGGGTGGTGACAGAGCTGGAGTTTAAAATGAGGTCTGTTTATATAACCCTCCCCTGGACCAGTGGGTTATAACTTATACAAAGCCTAAAAAGAAAGTCTTGCCTTATTAAACAGTTTCTACTTTTGCTGGCCATCCATCTAAGGAGATAGAGACCTTCAAAGGATCATAAGCAATAAACACCAGAGGGCTCCACTCTTATCCGTTCATTAATAATACAACAAATTAATAGTCGTGGCTCCAACACAGGGCTCTGGACTCCTGAATGAGAGACACGTGTCTCAAAACAGGGCTGAGAAACGCCTCTGTGTCTTGCTATTGTTTGTTCAGTTTCCCTGACTTGAAGAAAATTGAGACAAACCCAAGCTGCTGAAGCTGCGAGATACCTATTTATATGCTCTCTGTGTGCCTAAACCTTATTTTGTTCACTCTGTTAACTTTTCAAAAACTATTAAGAAGAAGAGCAACAAGATGCTGTGGGGGCCAGGAGATGGAGTGGGGGGAGGGGGTGGCGGGCAGATGATCCTCGAAGCAGAGTGATTTTCCTGAGGCCTTTCCTAACCCGCTCTGGCTCCTCTGTCTTCCAGACATTGGCTCGGACAGGTGCTCAGTGGCTGTGGGTGGGAGTGAACTCTTTAAAGACAACAGAGTGGGATTCTCAGTTTTACATGTTGCTGTTCGGTGAGGACTCTAATGAAGATTCTTGGGGGGGAAACTAGATTTAGTAGATGGAAAATGCTAGGAGCTAGGAAGATTTAACTCTCAATTCCTGCACACCAACCAGGCACAAGCATGGGATATTCTTCTGATTCATTGTTTTCTCCTTCAAGAAGGGACCCCTACTTCCTCCTCCCCTCTCCCCATCACTGTCCAGTAGCACCTGCCGCAGCCGGGGAGTATTTAAGATGGAAGGACAAAAAGAGATTGCTTCATCTTAGACCCAGGAACCCAATCCTTATCTCTAGTTCACAGCACGAAGCTCAGAGAGGTCTACACTCCATCCCTGAGTCCCAGGCACCAGCCTGGCCTCCACACTCCTGACCTTCCGCACGCCAACCCCAATCCCGCATACAGTTAATCTCCAAGCCCTATGGCTTTAACCTCAACCCTCTCAAACCCAAGTAGGTTTCTCCATTCCCACAGCTCTGGCCCTGCTCTAAGGCACCACAGTCTTCCCCGATTACTGAGCAATCCTAGCTTGTCTTTCTGCTTCTGTCTTGCCCACTTTCATCACCATCCACATGGCATCAAAAACAGAAATCTGATTGTGTCATCAGAAACCCACTGCTTTAGGAATAAATCCAATCTCCTCAGCTTCATCTCTGAGGAGGCTTTATTGTGATCCGACCCCTCTTTCCCCTTCTGTCTATTTCTCCCACCCTTGCATCCTGAGCTCTATTCCGCTCAGTGTTTGCAGGTCCTTAAACATAAGCTATGGTTCCTTCTCACGCTCCTATTTCCCACGAGTCCTTCAGTTCCTGCTGCCAGTGTGGTAACGTGTGCTGAAACTCCTTCTTAAAAACCATCAAAAGGCCCTGGCCAGTGTGGCTTATTTGGTTGAGTGTTGTCCTGTATACCAAAAGGTTGCTGGTTCAATTCCTGGTCAGGACTCATACCTGAGTTGTGGGTTCAATCCCTGGCTGGGGTGCATTAGGTAGGCAACCAATCGATGTTTCTCTTCCTCAACCAATCTATCCCTTCCTCTCTCTCTAAAATCAACACAAAAATCTAGATTTTAAAAAACATCAAATGGATGAATGCCATGGATGATCTTTCAAAAAAAATAAACCTGATCATATCATTCCATGCCTAATGACTCTCCAATTTGCATTGAAAATTAAGTTGAACCATCTTACCACCTATAAGACCCTACTAAATCTGAACCCTGCCTACCCCTCCAACCTCCCTAGTTCACTTTGTTCCCATCACAATAACCTTCTTTTTCTTGCCCCAAACACATCTGCATTGTTCTAGCCTCAGGACCTTTGCTCTTGCTGTGCCGTCTGCCTGGAATACTCTTAGCTCTGCTTATTGCTCAGGTTTCAACTCAAACCTAATCCGAGAATCCTTCCCTGGTCACTAACCAAAGCAACACCGCCAACTAGTTGTATTGCCTTTTAGAAAGTACTGTTATCTAAAACTATCTTGTTCCTTTATTTACCAAGTTCTTTATTGTGCCTCCCTAACTCAAGCATAAGTTCCATAAGATGTTTTTAGTCCAATTGCTTTTTCAGGGCCTAGCACAGTGCTTGCTACTAGAAGGTGCTCAGCAAATATTTAATGAATGAATCAATGAATGAGAAGAGTTAAGGAGGAAAGTTGGAGGGCTAGAAGAGCAGGTGCGTGACTTTGCAAATATATTCCCATTATTGCTTTGTAGCACGAGTTTCTTATAGAAATGATAAGATCCTTTGACAATACTAAGAGAGAAGGGTCCAGTGATGCCCCTGCAATGATATCTCTCACAGAGACATTGTGATTCTTAATAGATAGAAACGCAAAGGTGAGAACCACAAAATATTTAAAACTAGAAGAAACCTTCAATATCTTTATAGTATAATCCATTCCCCTGGTGATGGAGGGAAGTCCCAAGAGATGATGCGACTTACTCAGGTCTCACCACTTGCCAGGGGCAGGCCAGGAGACAACTCAGGTGCCCAGTCCAGTTGCTAGTTGCACATGTTCATTTAACAGCCATCCATGGAAAATTCTGGAACAACTCTATCTGTTTGGTTTCTGGGCCTACTAGAAACTGTTCCCTCAGTAATTCTTTTTTCCACAATCTACTTACTATTGCTATATAACAAATACCCCCAAAACTTAGTGGCTTAAGGCATCAACAATATATTATTATCACATGTGGTTTCTGTGGGCTAGGAACATGGGCTCATGGAGTCTCTCGTGCAGCTGAACACAGACAGTGGCTGGAGCTGACCAGGCATCTCTGCCCCTTGTAGCGTCAAGGCCTCTCCCTGGACTCTCCACGAGGTTTAGTTTGGGCTTCCTCACCACACAGAGCCCTCAGGGCAGATTGATTGCTTACATGAAAGCTCAAGTGTTCCAGAGCAAGTATTTCAAGGAAGCAGGAGTTGCATCATCTTTGATGATACAGCCTCAGAGGTCATGCAGCATCGCTTCTGCCACATTCCATTGGTTACCAGTGAGTCACTAGCCCACCCAGATTCAAGAGAAGGGTAATTAGACTCCATGCCGTGATGGGGAGTAGCAAAAAAGGGTCTGCAACAGCATGTGGGATTGGAGATATCACCGCAGCCATCTTTGGAAAATACAATCTGCCACATCACAGAAGGGAAAGGGTATTTTAGAAAATCAGAAATGCCATCTCCAATGTCT